>NW_005187902.1:142868-166053 GCF_000239375.1 Pundamilia nyererei
TCAGCTTTGAAAGCTGCGGGGGCCGGCTGTATCCTCTCCTCTTCAGTCATCAGTTAGCTAGCATCACACACGTCCACTGACTGTTCTACTTCGTTCTTTTGGCAAACTAGACGCTTCTACAGTTATCGCGAGACCTCGTTTTTACGTCATAGTAAAGGCGGTGAAAACTGCAAACCAGTGGCCGGAGTTTGAATTCCAACATACAAAAGAAATAAACAGTAAATGCATGTCATTTTTCAATTAAAAAAAAATCGATAACAGTGATTTTAAATATCGATTCAGTATCATTGAGCGAAATATCGCAATATTTCGTTGTATCGATATTTTCTTACATCCCTATAGAAAAATGTGCTTGTGTGAATGGGTGAATGCACAAGTTGTGTTAAGCGCTTTGAGTGCTCAGATGAATAGAAAAGCGCTATATAAGAACCAGTCCATTTACCATTCAGGGCATTTTTTTTTTACATAGTTTATTAGTATCATTCACATCATAACATATCTCAAAAGCTTCTGTGTTAATTACAGTTAGACATGTCCACAACATAGACAGCATAAGTAAGGTAAACTGTCAATAAAATCCATAGAACTGCACAGTTAGAAACAGAGAGTCAGTGGGACTGTGTCTTGCTGCTACATCATCTTAAATCAGTCATATGATTTGGCCATTTGTTGATTCTCGAGACTTAATTATAAAATGTCTCATTAATCCTAACCTTTTAATATGTGTATATTCACATGCTAACCTTGTTGTAACTAGGGTTTCTACAACAAGCAAAGCTAAACAGACCTCAGCTGACCTGTGCTGCATCTATCCACTGGGAATTCCCGGTCACAACAGGTGGAAACAAACCCAGCCTCAGAGCTAGTCTACGCCTAGTGCCAGTCCCAAGATCGGATAAATAGGATGGTTGCACGATGAAGGGCCTCCTGTCTAAAATGTATGCCAAATCCATTGGATCCATCAACTGTGGCAATCCCTTGGAAAAAGCTTCCCAACGCCCCCCACCTTTTTCTCCTCCTGTTTGCACAGGGACTGTAGCTGCTGGTCTCTCTGCACTACCACAAAATTAAGAATTAACAATTGCATCGCACTTCATGAATCCTGTACAACACTGTATCAAGTCCCTTCTCCCCTTATAGTCACCAGGGTCTGGCAACTTTTCTAATGGAAAGACAGTGGCTCCTAAAATTTATTTTTACACTCTAAATTTATTTTCCTGTATTCTATGTGCATTACTACAGTGACTGTAAGCTAGGCTTCCAGACCTGCAGGTGATGTACAGCTGAACACTGCACCTGAACGCCTCCTGTGCAGACCCACGCAGAGCACCAGAGCTGCTGCTCTGCTAACATTCTGCACGCTGCGCAGACACACACGGCTTAAAGCAGATTCATTTCCCCCAAGTCAGCAAACAGGCCCACCTTTATCTATTATTTTACCGCACATTACTTCTTAGATGCTTTGATGTCATAACTCGGGTAGCATGGCTTGCTAGATTTCTCCAATTTGCATCTCCACTGAGTGAAGAGAACAATAAAAGCCTTGTTCACTAAGGGGAACAAAGCACACAGTGGATCACATCAAATATGAATTGAAGCGAAGTAGAATTCCAGTAATAATGTGAAATTTAAGATTGTTTCTAAGATCCTGGATTAACTTTTGCTCTCAAAACAACTAGTTAAATTCACAATGGAAATAAAAAATTTTTACAGTCGTGATTTCATGTTAATAACAGACGCACTTCCTGCCACATGAGGTGTTTTTGTACCTGGAAGCACTTCATTAGTATGCTGCTGAGGATTTTTCATTCCAGGCAGACTGTTAGTCCTGCTTGTCTCTTGTTTTGGCTTAAGATATTCCTCCAGCTCCAAGAGCCTGATGCTGCCTGTATGCGGCTTGTCACAGGGGGAAGAGATATGCTCTTTGCGGGAGAGGAGCTTTGCGAATGGCTCAAACTTATCAAAGCAGTCCGCCCCGTCCCCGAGCTTCCAATACAATGCCCCCCTAATTTTTCCTGAATGGAAGTCTCTCCAGACCTGGAGTAATCTCATATTCGCCGTGTGCACGCAGTAACTCCAGTTACTCCGGCTCTGTTCCCTGCATCCCCTGCCAATTGCATAATCAAGTCCAGAACTCATCAGCAAGATGGCAGAAGAAGTGCTCTATTAAGCCGCATCGTGTTCCATCTGTTGTGTAAGAGAGAGATAACAGTATTTACAGTTTTGGAGTTGTGGCAGACTGTTTCGGCCAAATTTTGTGCACCGCAGAGTACCGCTTACTTCATAAAATGTCACGGATTAATTCTGCCACTGCGACAGCGTCCAAGTGCAATCTTTGCCCTCGACGGAAATATCGCCAACTAACTTTATTGGAAGTACTACATTAAGAACTTGTTGTACAATATTTTACTTCACACTCTTTTTTTTTATTTCTTTTTTGGCATATCCTGGCCCATACTTTAAGTATTCACTCACTTTTATTCCATTCCGGTAAGAGGCTAATATTTGCTAGAACTCTACAGAAGACCTGCCATGTGGATAAAGGTCTTTAAGAGAGAGTCTGTCACAGAGGTGGCTGGTAAGTGTCTTTCAACTAGCATTAAGGATTCGGTGCTGCCATCTTCCCTCTATCAGCAAGGGAAATGAGTGTTGTTAGAAAAAAAAATCTAACCTAGATCTGAAAAGGAGCTGATAACCAAAAGTGCTGAGTGAAACAAAGGCTTATCTGCCTTACTGAGTGGAATGAATTGACCTTACTGTACATGAATCAGCTCAATGAAAAATGCTGATTTTTCAAATAAGACCCAATGGTTGATATTGTGAGGCCTCCAAAATATACAGACCTAACAGAGGACAGTTACTCTGTTAGTCTAGAGTCACTTCTGTTTACATTTCACTATATATAAAAAAGGAGATCAAAGCCTTTTGGCTCTTGCATTTTTCATTGTCTACCTTCCAGTAAAGAATGTGCCACACTTTTAAACCAGTCACTTTCATCAGTAGGCTGTGAGACAGAGCAGCGGCAGTGGAATAGTTTTATTTATAATATTATGCAAAAACCTGTTAAAACAGAAAGTCAGTCACAGAGTTTGTGCTTTACACTGTGCTATCTATATTTTTAATATTTAGGAGCATGTATAGGAGTGTAATAGAAGTATAATTGCTTCATTTTTCTGTGTACGCTTCTGTCCTTGCAGAACCTTGTAGAAAAACAAGGTGCAACACTCACTGGACTGTTAACGGGACATGGAATATTTAACACACCTGACTTTTACATAAAACCACCATGTTTTTATTACGATTTAATCCGAAAAGAATTTGAGCAAACTGACCTAAAGAAAAGTTAGTTAACCTAAAGTTAATCCCATCCAAGTTCTTTATTTTCGATGTACCGTACTTAAGGACGAGTCAAGACCTTGACATCTCTAACTTTAAGTTAGATACCCATTACACAACCTCAATACAGTAATCTTTATAGTACGTACAGTCAGAAAATGTTGGCATAAAGGACCCATATTTAACTAAGTGTTTACATCGTGTGTTAAGAGACAGCTTGTGTTCATATCCCCCCCACACTGCAGCACATTTGAACAATATTAACAATTATCATCTCAGTCATAGTGGCCCATTAGCAGCTCAATCTTTACACTGTTCTTGCACACGCAAACACTGGGAGCCACAAAGCACATCTACACTAATCAATCTTTGTCCTCAACACAACTAAAACAACCAAGGCAACAGCACAAATTTAGAGATTTGGACGCAAAAGTGAAAGCTCAAACAAGTATGCACAACTATACTCTTCACTAAGTGTGCAAAACAGACGGAAAACTCAAAATAATTAAGTACATTTTAAACACCTGCACACATTACATTAAAGAGCCTATTTTAAATTAAGGGCCCACCCATTAACTGCTTTCCTGATTTCCCTTTTCCTGTCATTTTCAGATCACTTTACATGTTCTTTTATATTGGCTCAAACAACCAGGGATCAAAATAACCTGTAAACTGATTGTAACTATGGCAAACTCCAGCATCTTAACACCATTAAACTTGATTCGTGCCTGGCTTTGCTCTGAGCCCCAGCGAACCCTTTTAACCCTGAGATCCCCCAAGTTTGCGAGACAGCGAGTAGAACTGGCGCAGCTGTCGGCATAAAAAGAGCTGGGATTCAACAGAATTAGTTACAACCCAGAAGGACTACTTACAGACCTGGGCTCCTTGTCTCGTCTGTTACCTGTAAAGGCACCAACAGCCTGCTCGACTCCCAAAGCCCGTGAGTGCTGCTTGAAGGATGCACTTGGCTGCTGTAAAAGCACACTCCTTAGAGCTCAGGAGTCTCCAGAAAGTGTTTGCAAGAGAAAAAAAAAAGGGGGGGGGGGTGGACCCCGACAGCTTCAAAGCAGGACCCTGTGCAGCGGATTAATTAAAGCGTCTGCATGCGAGCGCTTTTGTCGCTCCATCCACACACACACACCATTTCAGTCACGTCCGTGTCTTCAAAGTAGGAAACACTTCTATCTGAATAAAGAGCGATTATTCCTGCGCTGGCACCACAGCTCACACATGTCAGCACGGGGATAGAGATGAGGGCAGCCTGTAAACTGAGATGTCATTCCGTTCCTTTCACGAACTGCAGGCTAGCATTTCACGGTATGCCATCAGAAAAAGAAAAAAATATATAGGATATTCAGATATTCACTTTACCGGCATTTCCCCGGCTTTATGACATATCATATCCACTAATTGCAAGCTAATTAAGACGAGCTGAAATGTCATCATTCACGCCAAGGCTTGGCCAATTTAAAGGTTTGAAGGTGCAGTGTTTAGTCTCTCCTGCCATATTTTATTCACTACTGGAGGCTAAAGCACAGTGTGAGCATGAAAACTTGGCAAAAACAGCCCTGTTGCTAAAAAGCACCTGGCTGTGCTAGTGTGACCAAGGGAAAATTTGTAAGTACCTCTTATTTTTAAGTCAAAAGTGGGCGGACTGCTGATGTCGTGTAGCCTGGAGACCAAACGTTAAAAACTAAAAGTTCTTACTAAACATTTTTCGCGCCGCTCAAGTGTTTACTTCAGTGTTTATCCAGGGACGCTTACCTTGATCCAGTAGCCGCAGGGAGTGCTGAAAAGACGGATCCAGCGTGTCCTTCTCTGCCATGAGCTCCGGTAAGTACTTTTCGCTCCCCATCTTGTCCTGCGCTGCTTTCTGGGCTTCCAGCTACACTGCTCAAACGCAATTCAAGAAAAGATAAAAACAAAAACTTGCTCGGCGTCCAGGAGGCTCCAAGTTGGGAATATTTGTGTGGGGGGAGGAAAAAACGCGGGCTCTAATGTCATCCGCGCTCGCGCTAGAAGAGCATTTCCCAGTCCTCGCGGAATACACACACACACTCTCTCTCTCTCTCTTTCGCACGCGCGTGCGCGCACACACACACAGTGAGCGTTTAAATTTGAACGGTAGGTTTTATCCCATCCAAGCAGAAGGCAAAGCCCAGCTACGCATTACACCCGGAGCGGTCCTCTCCTCTGTGGGTGAAGGGGCTCTTTGAAGCTCCCTCTGTTGTATCCAGAGCTGAACCGAGGCGGAGGCAGTGATTGGTCGCCGCGCGCTCACGTAGCGGGCGGAAGGGGGCGGAGCGACACTTGGGAGCTGTCCGCGGTGCTGAGTCCCGCCATTACCATATCATTATCATAAAATCACCATGAAGAGTGGCAATTGAGAAACACCCAACTAAAGCAAACACTCCAAGAGTAAGAGTGTGTTTTGTTCTGTGCAATGTAAATAATGCACATTACTTCCACTACAGCTTATTACACTCTAAAGCCCCTTTATTTTTCAAGATACACAGCACAATTTGCAATGAGTAAAAAGATGCTATTAGCATAATAAGTTTGTGTTTGAGCACTGGGAGACACAATAAGGGTGTCTAAACCAGGAAAGTGTAAGTTTCAGAACCAGTCTACGACAGCCATTCCTTGTTATATTAATCCGTACCGAAATTAGTTGGCAGTCCAAGATGGCGGCACTGAACTTTACTGCTGAAACATTAGTAAAGCTGTAAACTTTTACTCTGTACTGCCACAGTTGTGTATTTTTTGTCTAACTAACTAAGCCATATGCAGAGCACTGATAAGTACTATGCTGATATTACTACCGGATTGACTCTACCTTGCTAAGAACCAAAATAAATCCTGTTTTACTCGCTCCTTGTGGAACACGGTCACTAGCGGCATTCAAGTTCTGAGGTATCTGGAATGCAGTCTTAGAAACACTACAGAAACTTCCATTTTTGTATTGTTGCGGTTGAAGGCAATGACTATTATCACTTTGCTGCTAGAAATTCTCTGCTGCTGCTCACTTCATGACTGAAGATAATGGATTCTATAAAGCAACCCATGGTGTTGTGATGTCCCTAATACTAACAGAAATGCATTTTACTGCAATTGAAACCTATAAAAATCAAAAAATAAAACCCAGTATGTCTCAGCCACTTTTATCAAAAACACAATGAACATTTCCAGAAGTTGTTTACCTCACCAAATGTACATTTTGGGGAGTTTTTGTACTCCATGGGACCCCCATTCAATATTATACCTACAATATCTCCTGAGCTCCTCCAGAGAGAGGGAGACATCCATTATATTTGAAGTTCATCAAAGTGTACATCACACACTTCATTTCCTGCATTCTGGTGAATTTTTATGCACCAGGTGACAGCACATCATAAACTGGAATATAATGCAGGCAGGTTCAGGCATTCTCAGCTATTCTCATTTTTTAATATTACGCCTGCTGAGTCAACACACAGGACTTCTCATGTTGGAATATTGGTTAATATAAGAGAGGAAAACAAACAAGCAATGAGAGAAAGGAAAAAACAAGTTATATAGTATAACAACACAGACAGAAGTTTTCCAGAAAGAGACCCCAAATTTGATCAAATGTGCCCTTTTGGTTCTGGATGGAGCAGTGGATCCTTTCCAGACTGAGACACAACATGAGATCAGCAAGCCACCGAACATGGGAGGGCGGGGCAGCAGCCTTCCACCTCATCAAAATGGCACGCCTAGCCAGGAGGGAACCAAAAGACAGCAATGGATTTTAAGAGTTTGCATGTGTTTTAGCCCACATTGCAAACCTTTTCCAGAGGCATCATGTATATCTCAGTGATGGAATTGGGAGTGATTCAAAATAAGGAAAAGAAAGAGTGGTAACTTTAAATCCTCAGTACAGTTTGAATGTGTTCGTACGTTGTAGAAGTGCGCTATCTGTACATTGGGCCACACCTCTTAATCTTCCACAAGTGTATAAAATCACACACCTAGCAATGCAGTCTGCCTTTGAAAGCATTTGTGAAAGAAGGAGTCAGTCTATAGAGCTCACTGAAATCAAATCAAATCAAATCAAGTGAAGTACTTCAGTAGGATGCAAGAAGTGTGAAATTTCTTCCCTCCTAAATATTCTATGATCAGCCCAAAGTGGTATCACTGCAAAGTGGAAGGATTTAGGAACCATGGCAACTCAACCAGGAAGTGGTGAACCAGGTAAAGTTACAGAGTGAGGTAACTGAGCACTGCTGTGCATATTGTGGACTGTAAAAGTCACCAACACTCTGCCGGCTCAGTAAGCAAAAAGTTCCAAACCTTCTCTCGCTTTAACATCAGCACAAAAAGTGTAATGTGTAGGTGGCCCAGTGCTTCTGTCCACATGATTCAATTTTAGTGTTATATTTTAGATGCAGATACTCCACATGCATTGGAAAGCTTTAGTTTTTCATTTTGTCTCTTCCCCTCACCCCAACCAGTTGCAGCAGATGGATGCCCCTCCCTGAGCATGGTTCTGCTAGAGATTTCTTCCTGTTAAAAGGAAGTTTTTCCTTCCCACTGTCACCAACAGCTTGCTCATAGTGGGTTGTCTGACTGTCTTTTTTTCCTCCATATTACTGTAGGGTCTTTACCTTACAATGTGAAGCGCCCTCATGCAAATCGTGTTGTGATTTGGTGTTGTATGAATAAAATTGAATTGATTTTTGCAGATTTTAAATCTAACTTATATTGTAGTATTGTAGTCCAAGCTACCTAGTAGTAATAAAAGATGAAATAATATACATTCATAAATCATTAACTTTTTATGTTAGTATATTTTTATACCAAAAGTTTTGCACAATTAAGTACGATTATGAGTTTCACTGGAGTGACAATCCTAAAAAAAAATCCCTCTTTGCAAATCAGTTGTTTAACACCAAACAATCATGTGCACTTTTGATGTAACACAGTCTGAACTTGCAGTGCTTTCGACACTACTTTTTTGCAGTGGATTTATTTCTGACTCGTTTTCTCAGTTTTGCGAATCAGAATTTAAAAAGCCACTACACAACAGTGACTGCAAAGTGATGAGATATGCTGGGGGAATAGCATTAAATACAATATCTGTAAACTCTTTAATGAGTAAGAGACACACAGTGAGTCACTGTGTTTTAAGGGCATAAATCTAGTCTGCACATATTTGTTTTCCAAGCCTTTCTCTCACACACGTTAGAAATAGAAACACAAGGTGTGGGCATAGAAATGACTGTTGATAAGTGCTGACAGATCCACCCAACAGATGTATGTATGAAAATAGATTCCCACAGATGCTTTTTTGACTGTTTAAATCCCGTGAAAATTGCTCATGTATTAAAACACTGGGTGTCACTCAAGGCTACACAGGCGAGGCTATTTGGGGCAGATACAGGAACATCTCGCGTGGTGATATGTGCTCTTTATTCATTTAAACAATTGATTAGGACAGCGTGACTCTTTGTTAAGGACAACATGTCAATAGTTCTAAAAAAATCCATTCACCTTCTTATAGGTCAGCCATGTGTTTCTCCTGGGCGTGATTATGAATTTATTAAATAAGTAGAAGCTGCTGCTGTTGAGAAAACACAGCCACAAAAAAAAGGCCTGCGGACAAACTTAGTGAGTCTCCACACAACTGGCACCAGTGACATTAAATGGCAGATACAGAGCTTATCCAGGCGGCAGATATCTAAAGATACGTCCACTTTTATCAGATGGAGCCCAGCAGTTCCTGGAAACACGCACAATGACAATGAATACCAAAATGTATTTGTGAGGAAATTTGTGCGGTGTGGTGTTCGAACAGATGGGAAGGTAACAGGATTTGCACATAGGCTTCATATTTGTTTAAGAAAAAAAAGTGGTAAAAGAAAAAAAGAAAAAGATAAGAATTCTGTCAATATTTGTGGAGGATGCTGCGGTAGCCTCAGGTGGGCGGCTATCTGTAGGCTGATCAGCACTGGTTATATAATTGAGAATTTTTTTCCCTTCCCCTCTCCATTCTATTTCAATAACTTGGAGAAAATGTGACCCAGAGGCTAAAAGCAAGATGGGTTTATGTATATTTATCAGCGTTTATATTCTCCATGAACTTTGGAATGCGCTATTGGTTATTTTTCTTTTTTTTATATATTGCTTGATATTTGTGCTCTGGAATAACCGCTCAGGGCATTAATGATTATAAAATAAACAGCGCGCAGTGAAAATGAATGGGTAGAAATATGCACACTGAGGTCTGCGAGCTTAGGAGTCAACCGCGCAGATAGAGAAACTGCAGTGGCGCAAAGAAGGCATGCGTCATGCAACGTCCCACTTTAGACATGTGAGCCCTCCCCACCACCAGCACACCGTCACCCCTCCCTGATTCTTCCCAGACTCTCGTTTATGTGTGATTCACGGCAAAGAGAAATGCATTATGAATCAGCTTACTTTTTAATCTCTCCCAGAGACCATTAAAAACCGGCTCAAATGCACTAATCTCCTATTCAGAGGAGCGACTTATTTATAGATATGCTTGCCATCTGTTGCTCCTCGTCTTCTTAAACAAAGCCTGGCGTTACCGTTGATGTTTGGACCAAAGTTACAGGGGCCTATACCTGGAGATGCTGGCTTTTTTTTAAAAAATTGTATTTATTTATTTAATATTTTTAAATTATTTTATTGAAAGGGAGCTCAGTGCTGTAAGTGATTACAACACATCAGCTCCAATGAAAATAATCATGGTTTATGGTGGTGTTGGAGGGACCCCCTCCCACCCCCTTCTACACAAGTCACGGGCAACCAAACGGGCAGCAGGGCGGGGTGTAAGCAAAGCTGTGAGGTATGTTCTGTCAGGCGGGTGTAAAGAATGAACAACAGCGGGCTATTACATTGACAAAGTGTTATTTTGATCATTAGAGAATGGCTGGCCCGCCAGCCCGTCCCAGCCCACTAAATATGATGTCGGACTGCCACACCTAGACAGGCTGTGCAGCGCCCCGGGGCGTCATAAATGCTACATGCACCCATACTATTACATCTGCAGTCTTCTGCTTTCAGGGTCAGCGTTTTCTTTTTTCTTTCTTTCGTTTCTCTCTCTCTCTTTCTTAACAAGAAGAGTTCATCAGAGCCGGAGACAGCAAATGTTTATTGATTTCAATATCTTGTCAGCTTTCAGTCTTCTTAGAATTTCTTTCCAGGGAGAGGGAGCCGTCACGGTTTTGGGTGGAGATGTTCGGCTTGTCACCTGAGGAAGTAATTAGACTTTGATTTGTCCTCAAGTTAATTGCGGTGTCACTTCGTGTCAGGAGAGGAAAGTGAGGTGGGGGGTTTCAGAGCTTTGGGTGGTGTTAGTGGTGGGGATCTTAACTTTCTACTTAAATTTGGATATGACAAATAGAGGGGGCACTTTTAGCACCTCAAAAGGGTGGATTCCCTCAGCAGTGGTTGGCAGGAGAGCAGCAACACTGCCTCCTTGTGCCCATTTTAGCAAACAATGTGAGAAAAAGAGATCCTCATCATTAAGAAAAGGGAGGTGGGATGGAATTAAAGCCCTATAAGAGCAAGGAATGCATGTCTGCGCTTAAAGGCGGACTAATTGCTGTAAAGCTTTGCTGTGGGGGGTTTTGCTTAATTTATTAGCACCCCCCTTCTACACACATATACACACACACCCTTCAGTGCATATTATGCTTTGGTAAAAGCATCATTACAGAGATAGACCGGTCTTGTGTTTAAATCCAAAATAGCGGGTATTTGGAGAAAATCATTTTAATGCATAACTAGAAAATGAGGGAGGAATTAGAAGAGGTGCGCAAAGAGAGGAAATGAGTTTTTTTATGTCACTGTGCTGCCCCTTCTTCTTTATTTATCCTCTATTTCCTCCTCTTAAGAGGTTCTACAAGCTGCATGCACGCTCTGCAGTGCCAAAAAGCTTTTGTAATGCTAAATTGCATTTTCTCTTATACACTTTGCAAATACCCCCTAATAACAGAGGAATAAAGCACAATTCCTCCTGCAGCCACGCTTGTCTTCCAGAGTAATTTTAACAAAGCTCTCCTTTCAGCATATTGTTTGCTTCCTCATAGAGACCCACAATGCCGCTTTAGACACAAAAAGGCGCCTTATTGTGGCCACTAAATGGAGCGCTTGCGTCCATTAAAGAGTCATTCAACACAAATGATATTGCCAGTGCCAATCTATCAGCTGCATTGATCATGCATCGTTGGCTGTGAAGTGCAGACTCTGGTCTCCTGTCCTGGAAGTGTTGAGCAAAAGAAACCTAATGAGAAACTGTCAGCAGCGCGCAGGTAAACAAATCAATGGTACCCTGCAGGGCTCCCAAGGTCAAGACACACACAAACATACTCCCAAACACACACCACCAAGTCGTCCAAAGAACCTGAGGTTGGAGCTGCCGTCAGAGCCTGTGCAGTGTAAAGGGGCGCTGTCAGGGTCTGGCTCGCAGCAGGTAAAGTGGCTTTAAATGGGATTTCTCCATGCTGCTTCGTCAGTGCTTTACCTTAAGGAATAGTTCTGACAGGTTTGGGAAATATGTTTCTTTACTTTCTTGCTTTAGATGAGATGATTGATAACAGTCTCATGTGTGTAAAACTGGGACTGAGAGGCACTCTATCATCTCCACTCACAGTTACCGAGGCTGCACTCGTGTTCCTGTGAACCGGGGATTTTGCATAGAAAACGACATAAAGTGAAACCACAGTAAAAAACAAGTCCGCAGACTGCTTTAATAACAAAAACGATGACAAGTACTGTGAAAGCACAATCAATACCTGAGTAAACGCGAGGGAAATTCTGAAATATTCATACACTGACATGTTCCATTAGGCTTTGTTCTATGGCAGACTATAACATTGTCTTTACAAATGCTTGTTTTTGCTCTCATAAGCAATTCTAAACACAACTGATAGCTAATGCCAAAGCAGATAAATCATTTTCATTTTTTTTGCTTAACTGGCAGCAAGTGCAACATGTAGTCAGTGGCTCAGTTTTCATCTTTTTTGTTGTTGTTATTTCTGTGTAATGAATAAGAGCTTAATAGAGCAGCCCTAAGTAGCTCATGCTACAGTATGTATTGACTGAATGTGTGGTGAGTGTTCTCATAGTGCACTTACATACCAGAGAAAGGCACAAGGTCAACAGCGGTAATTATTCTGTGGGAAGCACATGGGTCTTCAGTGGGTGATTTCATTTCCTGTCATTAGCCACAGCGATTAAGCACAAGAACAATGATAGCATGATAGCATCAGCAACCACCACACAGCCCCGGGCTGCTCTCAGTATTCTCCAATATTCTCTAAATGTCGCTTAGCATGGGCTTGAGTCTCATGTTGTGTTGTGATAGCCTGAATCCTGAATGCTTTTCTTAATTACCTATGATGACATCTAGTCTGATTTATCTGTCTGTATGTCTGTTTGTCTATACACACACACACACACACACACACACACACACTAGACAATTTATGAGATACACCAGTGGTTCCCAAACTTTTTTTGCTAGTGTAACGGGGCAATGTGATTGTGATTTAACACAGGTGTTATTCTAGAAGGGAAACCCTGCTCAAAAACGGACGGAGCAGTGGAGCAGCCAAGGGAATGCACTGAATTAAAAACTGGCTCATAAAATATAATTTATTATACCAAAACAGTTAAAAATGTAAAAGGAATTAAAACAACCCTGGCCAGGGAAAACTCACAATAAAAATCAATTAAACATAAACATTAAAAGTCCAGTGGCATCCGCCACAGCGTAAAAGTCACTAAAAGTTAAAAAATCCAGACAATCGGAGTGGACAAGGAAAAACCCGGCAGCGTCCTCGCCGTCCTGTCAGCGTTTCCGCTCCAGAGTGCTGGAAGAGAGGGGCAGCGACAGTCACTATTCTTTATTGTGGCTACAGTTGATTATAGTGCGATAAGACGCGAGACCTACCCCGGATGGGCAGAGCTCTTAACTCTGCCCGCCGCTTTCCTGTAGCACGCCAGCCGGCACCAGCCCGTCTTACCGTGGGAGGTAGGGCGCTGTCCCTCTGGCCACTGATTCCCCACCGTGATCTGGCCTCCAGTTATTCCAGCAGCAGAACAGCTCCCTTCGCTTCTCTGCTCGCTGGCGTCGTCTCCTCCCAAGTCCTGCACGGCAACCTTCATCGCCCCCCGTCCGGGCTTGCAGCCGCCAACGCCTGACACAGTTCACTCCACCATTTTTGCCACCTCGTCTCCCATGCCTCTGTCTCTCAAGCCTATCTCTCCGTGGTCTTCCAGGCCCCCCTTTTGGCCTCTGGGACCTCCCAGGTGTGTCAGGTTCATAATCAGGGAGGGGCGGAGTCTTTCCAGGACAAGTCACCAATGAATACCATAAAAACATACAATAAAACCCATAAAAATAAAACACTGTACAATATTCAAATATTAAAAAAGTAAAACATAGCAAAACATGCACAATAAAAAACCCTAGGTAACTTGTCCCTTTCCACCCCATGACACTAGAGCCCCCTCCGCCTTTGTTTTCCAAGAAAAATAATCTCCTGCTTTGCGTTTGTGTGGAAGCCCCGTCAAAAACCTATCAATTATGCTAGCAGTGTCCAAGCATTCTTTTTTTTTTTTTTCATACCACGCCCCCCCACCTCCTGCAATGGCTCTGCACCCCTCCTAGGGGGTGGGCCCCACACTTTGGGAACCTCTGAGTTACACCTTGTTAGAGTCTCCACATTCCAAGTGTGCTTTATTGGATTGAGATCTGGTGACTGTGGAGGCCCCTTGAGCAGATCAAACTAATTTTCAGTGGTCAAGAAACCAGTTTGTGATGATCTGAGCTCTGTGACATGGAGTGTTCCTGCTAGAAGCACTCATAAGAAGATGGGTACACTGTGGTCACAAAGGAATGCACACGGTGTTCACCATGGTACAAAGGGCCTCAAACTTAAGTTCCTGTTGCCTTCAGCTAGAAGCAGTGTGGCCGTTCACTTCTGTTCTCTGACAAAATATCCAGACAGTATATTTTGCATATTTGTCACATATTTATATTTCCGATCATAAAACCAATTATAATATTAGACAAAGATGACCCTAGTAAATAGAAATCATTTAATCAATTTAATAAATGAAATAATTAATTTCATTTATTAAATGGAAAAAAGGATACCCAAACCTACATAGCAAATTCTCTGTAAAATGACTTTATTTGATATCTTCCAATTTCAACATTTGCACAGAGAGAAATGGACAAAACCTGTAGTGTTGGTATTTCTCTGACAAGCATGCCCTTTACTTGCTTTTCCAAGGTGTCGTAGTTATGGCATAAAGGAGATAAAGGATTTGGCTAACAGCAGTCTTCTTCATCCCCACAGATCAGCTGTCTAGGCCAGGCAGGCAAATCCTCTGCTCAGCCCTTTCAACATTATCTTTCATCCATCATCACTGCAACTAATGGCTCAAGCAACCAGGGGGGAAACTAGTTCAACTTCCCCTCCTTCTCAGTTCCATTTCCTGTGATCAAAACTTTCTTCCAATCTATAAAACATATGAAAATAAGAGAATGCAGTAACATCTTAATATATCATCCCTGGCAATAGCTCTTTACCCCCCCCCCATTGACTTTGTATGAGCATAGTAGTTTCACTTTGTCAGTTTAAGTTACTTGAATGCCATTCCTTAATTTGAGGCATGGGTGGATATTCTGAAAAATACATCTTTTGTCATTTCATTCTAGGAGAATCTCTTTCTTTGTTTAGTGCTTCTCAAAACCAAGAGAAATAGAATAGGGAAATCTTTCAAAACATGAGGCTGATAGTCTGCTCTCACTCCCAGCAGTTTTTTTTACTTAAAAAATGTAGAACTTTAAACTTAAACTATGTATATGTATGTATCCATCCAACCTCTTTAACTTGTCCTTATCAGGGTTGAAGGGGGAGTGTGAGGTGATGAGTGTGACAAATATGTGAAGACAAAAAAAGTGCTCTACATGGAAAAGACAAATCAATTGTAAAGACAGGAGTGACATGTCCTAGAGAAGGGGCCCTAATAATTGTATTATTAACAAGTAAGGTTTTCACAAGTGGCCCGGCAGCATAGAGGTCATCCTGTAATAAAGAGGTGACAAGAAGGTCACAGTTTCAATGGACGTCAATATCAGCTAAACACCAAGCAGCTGACTCACTGCAGTGTGTCTTGATAACAAAGTCACTTACCAGGGCATGCCCTGTAGTGGGGTGATAAGATGATAGTAGCTCAAAGGCTGTATTTGTAAAGCTACATATTCATTTCAGGGGAAGGAAAATCATTACTTGGAATTCACTATTCAGCAGCACTTAAACAGAAGGAGCTAACTTGCTTAAGTGTCTCGAGTTACTGCTTTGACTTCATTCATTCTTTATGGAGGACAGCAGGTTGGAAATCCAAGTAAGCAGTTTGGAGCACACCAGTTTTGATAGCTACTATAAAGATGATTAATTAAACTAAATGGAGTGGAAGAATACCGGGGTTACCAGAAGCCTTGAACCTGACACATACTGAAGCATACTGGGGCCTGGGAAGTTTTAAACTATCCCCCAAAGACATGTGGCTGCCCTGAAACTGCCAAATATGTCACCATTATTGTCACAAAGGGAAAAGAATATGGGGGCTGCCAGGTAGGTGGAAAAACACAGACCTTTATTCTATAACTACTAGAGCTGATAAAAAAAAATATAATCACTGAAAGATTCAGTTAAGTATTACAATCTACAAAACAACAAGAGCCAGCAGGCACGCAAGAGCCTGACAAAGACTGAGGGAGGGCACACACACACAGACACAGGATGATGTGCCACAGGTGAACTCAAGTGTGACAATAACATGTCATGTCGGCATACCACTCCTAAACAAGAAGTATCAGCAGGACTGACCACGTACTCTGTGAGAGTAACACATAACCCCGGTGGACCGACGGCCTCAGCAGGGTGGTACACACTTATTTGCAAAGGTTCCCAGCATCAGAGTTTGTCGTGCATGAAACACATTAAGAAAATAAAAGTGACCACAGGCCAGGGGGAGCAACAACAAGCTAAGATGGTGATGGTGATGAACTTAGCATGGTGTCTATGAGACTTCAGCACACCAGCACAACCTCATTGATAGTTTCAATTCCGGTTTATTTTTTCAGTGCTAAATCACAATAATCACCCCAAGGTGCTTTATATTATAAGGTAAAGGCCCTACAATAATACAGAGAAAGACTAATGACTAATGGTCTACAGCTAAGTTAAAACTGATCCTGACTATCTAAAGCCATACATGGTAGCATTGTCCGTCTCATGTGATTATGGGCTGCCATGTCTGATGGACCCTGCAGGGCTTGCTATGACTGATCTGTCACGAAATGACAACATTACACAGTTGTGGCAGAACATCTCCGATGGTCCTCGGCTATGCCGTACTCTCTTAAAAACTGTATTTTGCATTTACTGGTTTTATCGTTGTCTAATGTTACAATTTGTTTGATGATCTGAAGCGTGGCAGAGTCTCTCTCTCTCTCTCTCTCTTTTGTCCTTAGCGGGCGTCTGGCGGCAGTTGTCGACCGCGCAACCAGTACACTGCTGTAAGTGCCGCAGGTTCTCTTGCTTGACCAACGATGATCTTCCACACTTTTTGATCTAAGGCAATGGTTCTTGCCTGCTCGAGATCGAGTCGACGGGCCTTCAAATCATCCTCGATTTGTTTCGTCCATGTCTTCTTTGGTGCATTTCGCTGCACGCTCCAATCGGCGGGGTGGGTCAACCAGAGTAGGCCATGGGGGTAGCGGCTCAGGTCCATTCGACAAACGTGGCCAAACCATCGGAGTCGGCGGCGCTGGATTAGTTCGCCGATCGTCGGTTGGCTGCCGCAGCTGGTAAGGAAGGTGTCATTTGAATGATGGTCGCGAACGGAAATGCCAAGAATGCATTGAAGGCAACACATTTGGAAAACTTCAAGCTTGCTCCGGTCATGTTTGAGCATCGTCCACATCTCCACGCCGTAGAGTAGAATGGGCAGGATCAGGGTTCAGTAAAGGTGGATATTTGTCGCAAGTGAGATGTTGCTCTTCTTCCCGACGCACCAGTGCAGGGAAGCGAACGCTGCCGCCGCCTGCCCAATTCTAGAGTGTATCTCCGCTGATGATGCCACTTTCTTCTCCTCGACGAGGGACCCCAGATATTTGAATTTTTTTGAAGATTTCAGTCGCCTCGGCGTCGTCTTCGGCAAAAGTGGCACTATTGTCGGCGGATCGTGATTGTAGAGTTCGTCGAAGAATTCTTTCCACCGTTGCAGGCGCTCCGCAGTTGACTTTACAAACGAGCCGTCGGCCTTTCTGATTTTATCATTCATCGTCTTGCACTTGCCACTGAGACTACGTATGGTCTGGTACAGCACCCTATAGTGACTTTGTTCCAGTATGCCTCACGGTCTGCTTTCATCTTCAGCCGCACCTCATGGTCTAGCTGACCATTCTTTTCAAAGTTGGTTAGCTTGGCCTTCTTGCGTTCAACGACCAGGTCGAGACACTCATCCGAGATCTACGGTTGTGTGCGACATCGGGTGGGTGGGCACAGCGGCTTGGCGCAGTCCAAGATGGCTTCCAATTAGGGATGGGTACCGGTGTCCGGTGCCATGATGGCACCGGTTCTGACATAAACGGTAGTAACCAGACCGAAAAGCAGCGCACATTTCGGTGCTTTATTTCGGTGCTTTTTTTTCCTGAGCTGTGATACACTTCTAGCCAATCATTTTACGTTTCCCAGGATAGTAGGCGGGGCCAGGTACGTATGTTCTGTTAGAGCAGAGCTACAGATTAAAAATGTCCAAGGCGAAGCGGTCAAAAGTCTGGCTGTACTTCACAGCAAAATATGCAAACTCAGCAGCAACAAGTGCTTTAAGCTGATACTGTGATACTGTCAAAGGAGGTAACACCTCGAATCCGATGAAACACCTGGCGACGCATGGCGTTTTTTTTTAAAGCCGAGAAATGCGCCGTATTTGATAGCTTGCTGCGAGACCTCACACTGTGCACGTTGGGTGGGTTGCCAGTTATCGGACCCGGAGCAACATCCCCCAAAAACACGAAGAGGAGAGTCCTGGCCCCTAGCCCTGCCAGTGTAGCAGAAATGATGAGGATGATGATGGCAGCAGCAGCCGTTCTTCTCTGCGTGAGTCGCTTAATGTTGTTCGAGTGTAACTTACGTTGAGTAGGCTAACCACGTTATTACATTAATGCATGTAAGGTGAACTAGCAAACATCATCATAGCTACATGCGGCTGTCTTCTTGTTTGATGGCAGATACTCCCTTCACCCTGGCCAAAAAGGCTAAAATGACCAAAGAAAAAGTGGGAAACAGCTGAACATGAGAGGGTTTAAGTTTGTGTTTTTTCCATTGTTTAAGCACTGCTTCCAGCCAAGAGTGATACCATATATGCCCCATAGCTGCAGAAAAGGCTAACATTGTTATCTTTTTACAAAAACCAAACAAACAGCTGAACATGAGAGGTTTTTGGACAAAGTTTGTGTTCTCCATTCTTTAAGCACCGGTTCGAGCACCGTTTAAGCACCGGCACCGTTTCAAAAGTACCGATTTGGCACCGGTATCGGATAAAACCTAAACGATACCCATCCCTACTTCCAATATTGTTTGCTCTTCTTCGTTGGCGTCATCACTCAGGGGGAGGAGGGCAAAGCGGTTCAAATATGCGATCTGGAATTGGTATTGGTATTTGGAATTGAATTGGTGTTGGCTTCTTCGCTCGTTGGAGCTTCATGCGCACTCGGGCACGGACGAGATAGTGATCAGAGCCGTAGCCGGGACCGCGCATAGCCCGGACATCTTGCAAGGACAATCGGAACCGGGTGTTGATGAGCATGTAGTCGAGTAGCGCCGAGTCGTTTCCTCTTGGGTTGCGCCATGTCAGACGGTGCTTAAGCGAGGGTTGTAATAGCGTGTTCCTGAGGACCATTTGAGGTGAATGACAACAATCGCAGTCCATTGTCGTTCATTTCTCCATGGCCGAACTTTCCCATCGTTTATTCCCAGCCAGTGCGGTCGATGCTGACGTGGGCGTTCATGTCGCCGGCAACCATGATCATGTCGGTTTGAGGTAGGTAGTCCAGGACGTCTTGCAGGCGATCATAGAATTAATCTTTGGATGCATCGGAGTTCGTTTCGGTCAGCGCGTAGGCTGCGATTATGTGTAGCTTGATCATATCGTCAACAGTTAGGACGGCGATACAGGTTGAAAGGCAACGACGCTCACAGAGAACCGATGGTGCACCATGAAGCCGACTCCGGCTTCTCTTTCTTTCGCCACCTGAGTAATACAACGTCATCTTCTCGTCCATGGCCAGCACTTCCAATAGGGAAGTTCCAATAGGGCCGTTATCAAGGCGCTGAGCTTTGAACATTCACGGGCGATGATCTCCTTCTGCCCAACATGGTGACCAGTACTGACGTTCCACACTGCGACGTTGATCGGCATCTTGGGCGTTAGTCGATGGAGTCGATGGCCAGTTATCCATTTCCCACCAGCGCCCTGGGTACCCAGCGCTGGTGCATCGGCTGCCCCGGATGCGGTAGCATTGGTCGATAAAGCTGATTGTTGAGGGTTTCAAGCCTAGTTTCTCCGATTGGTCGGTTCTGGTTGCTTCGGCAAGGCGACCACCCTCCTCCTTTCACATCTGGGCTTGGGACCGTCCTTGGTGGAGTTGCGTGGCAGAGTAACAATATCAACGGAAGGGACAAACACGTTTTCAATCCTCTATGGACAGATATGTTTAGAGCAGCCTAGCCTTTACATAAACTTAAGTCATCAATGGGACCTTTGGCCACATTTACTGTATGAGCATACATGAGCATACAAAAACAAAATTGTATATTTCAATATATTTATGACAGAAAAGAACAAGTAACAGATACAATTTAAAGCTATCTGGAAAAAAATGTACTTTTTCTGTGAAACAGGAAAACAACCATCAGGAATAACTGCTATGATTTGAAGTCTTGCTATTTAAGCAAACTAAACTTTCGCTCCAAGGTTTTATAGAAACTTACAATCAAGTTTGCACTCAAATCAGTTTAATCATTTAATTATCAGCTTAACAGCTAGAATAAGAAGACAATTTCTCTACCTCAGAAAGTGAATGCAAAGTAAATAAGGAGTGATGTCTTGATGGCTCTGTCTCCCCCTCTTCCCTCACTTCCATGTTATGCTTTTGATTTTTAAGTATGGGTTGTGTTCATGGTCTTCTTCTTCTTCTTTTGTTTGTTGTAGCAAGGGTTCCCATGTCTTTTGTTTCCATTTGTTTCTCTTAGTCATCACAGTCGCATTATTAAACAATTGTTGAATGGCAGCAGTGTTGTGGTATCTAGTCTGTTGGTTTCCTTTGTGCCATGCATTTCACCTCTTTGAAACTACAAGGTGCACAACTTGTATAAATGCAGCATAATCAAGGCTTATGTACTCTATCGATCAGGAATTATGATGTCAAAAAAATCTTTTTGAAACAGTCGTAGAAAGTGAAACAAGGACAAAAAAAAAAGAATTTATAGAGTCACCTGTGAAAATTTAATACCTCCCGAGCACTGTTCCTGGGAGTTAATATCAGATGTGAAAGTTCAGAGAAGGCTTCTCTTTTTCATAATTCAATGTTTGAACATGCAAATACCAAAAGAAAGCTTTAATGTGAAAAACCTGCAAAAAATAAGAATGTAGCACATGAGGGGAAATTAATTTGCAAATCCTCAAATACAATGTTAAACAAAATCCAGGAGTGATAGTCCAGGAATTAAGACATGATCTATATCAGATGAGGAACTGAGAGGATAAAACGATCTCTGGTGCATTACATCCCTCTGGGGAATCCCACCGTTATCACTCTCACACAAAGCCATTATTTTCTGTTAACTGCAAAAAAAAAAAAAAGAAAGAAAAAAAGGATGGACGTGCTGGATGAAAAAGGGGGTAATTGGCATCGCAGTGCTCTGCCGGAACTGGGAAACATCTTTTTCAGTCAGTCACACTGGAAGCAGGGTCTGCAAATGGCAGGTACAGAAGGCGATGTTCTGAACAATGATGCCCATCTTTCAAAGTGAAAACACTCAAAACAAGCACTGAAGCCAGGGGTAGTGTCAGCTTGTTTGACAGTTTGGGTATATTCTTGCAGGTGTTACAGAAATGTAACACCCGCAAGATGATCGGAACTTAACCCCCCACCCCGAAAAAACGGTGTCACGGAGAGAGGTGGAGAGTTTCCAGAGAGACCAGGACCCTGAGATGCTGCTTACACACTGGAGAGATATTCCATAATGCACAACACAGAGGTAACGGTGAAAAATATAGATTGTATATAACAGATGGAGATGGTTTCCAGCTCTAAAAAGCAAACTCAGATCACAGACGTGCTTGAAAGGATAAACAATAATGTGCTCACTGGTTAACAACTTGTCACTCACAAGTCACCAGCCACTGAGCACTCACGGTCAATCAGTTTCTCGCTTCACATCTACTCCATTCTTTCATAACATCCAATTTCAAAACACTGAGAATGTGACTGCAAAAATACTCTGCTCAATGCTTCATAAGGGAATAACCAGTGAGTAACATCATCCTGCTTATATATATAGTGCTGTGTAAAATGACATGCCCTCTTCTTGATTCCTTAGTTTTTTGCTCATTTGGCACATTTACAGGCTTCCAACGATCAGACAAACTTTAACATTAGACAGAGATAACTCAATTAAATGCACAATGCAGTGTTTTTAAATGATGATTTCACTTATTAAGGGGGGGAAAACTATCCAAACCCACCTGGCCCAGTGTGAAAAAGGTAAAAACTTGGTTATGGTCATTTGTTTGATCATTTGAAATGTGTAAGTGTGGCAAAGAAAAACAAAGAAATTAGAATGGGGGAAAATACTTTTTTCACAGGATTGTATAATTTATAATGAGAGATCACAACCACTTGGACTGTAATGATGTGGAGGAGAGTGGGTGGTAAATGACTGGGTGTGCCATTTGGAACTGGTGTGTAGACACAGGACTTCACAAAACAAGTCATTCTTGAAGCCAGCCCAGCTGCTCGGAAGCAGTAGATGAGGCCTGAGATGCAATGCAACATAATTATCAGCTATCAATTTAAAACTTAGGCTACAGTCCCACATGCTGACACATCCATAACAAGGACACACACAAAGACCTTTCTTTAGCATTAAGTATTGACATGAAACTAACAGCAAAGTTGGGGAAGACCACCCCAAAAATACTGATTGAAAGAGGTACAGTTAGAAAATGTGTGCTACAGTGCTGCAAGCCTAACTGCTAATTACTGCTTTTACATGCTGAAGATCAGACTCTGGCTGCACTTAGCTTTATCATTGTGGGTCAGGAATTCCTCCCTACCAACTTTGTGTCAGGATGTTGTCTTTGCAGATGGTCGCAAAAACAAATAATGTTGCGCTAGTGTAGTGAAGTAGACTTTGAGGTAGGATTTTACGTGGTGTCTGCGAATGCAACACTAACATCCACACCTTCCCAGCTGATAATTAACAACCTTATAAGAAACAGCTGCACTTCACTACTGCACTGTGGCATCTGGCAGTCTTTTCCCATCCAAGGTGGTCAAGAGTGTCACGTGGTTAAGCATTACAGAGTGGTTTGCTTTCTTTAGGAAAGCTGTTCATTGTAGTATTCCCCTTTAGAGAGTGGTAAGTGGGACTCTTGTGTTTGCTATAATGTGGCATGTAGTAGGTAGGGTGGACCTTAACGACTGTTTCCCTCTTTTTGTTACAGGATTGTACCATACTGCTGCTGTCTTGTGCTGTTTTGTTTAGTTGTGTCTTCT
>NW_005187902.1:166719-171308 GCF_000239375.1 Pundamilia nyererei
TAAAGTGTTTTAATTAACAGTCTTGCAGTCTCAGCCCTGCTACCCTAAGAATTTCTCTGATCTTACAGTTTATGCTTTTTTTTTTTTTTTTTTTTGTAGTTTTTCTTAATAAATTTTGATTTGTAAAACTGATCTGCCTCACCTGTGCTGTTAATAATGAGCCTGTGGGTTTTGATAGCTAGTGTAACATCTACATTGGCTATAAAAATCTTTTCCTGGGGTGTACCTCTCCCCCCCTAGGTGGCGTTGTCAACATCCCTTAGTCACCTTCCCTGGTTATCCCTCCTTCGTGCCACCACACTAGCAGTAACGGGAAGTTGTTTCTGGCCTGGCTGCAGTTTGCACTTTCTTGTGCAATGAAAGTGGAAGATCTATCCCACCTATCTATCCCCTGACTGTAACTCAAGTGTGCAGGGAAAGGGGACACGTGACCTACTACATTGTGTTCCAGTTTTGATTCGCATTCACGGCAAAGTTGCTTTGCTATCAGGTTTGTCTTCATTTATTTTTTTCCAAAGCCTTTACTGAAGTAGGAACAGAGTTAAGAAGTTAACTATCCCAAACACCATTCCAATTCTGAGCAGCTCTTTCTGCAGTATATTTCTGATCACTAGCTATGTGCTTATATCTGATACCTTGTGCCAAAAGACTAAACAGCTGCATTCCATTTTTCTGTCTCAGTCTTTCGCTCCTTCATACATCATGAGCAACTAAACAAACAGCAGTTTTGACAACAGTATCAGAGGGCATGCCTCTGTCGGCACTTTGACCCGAGAGCAGAGCATTTCTGAGCTCCTCCGGCAGCTGTCACAAAGCTTGTCTCGCTATTAGGACCGGACTGGCAGATTTTGCTCTCTCTCCATTAGAACTGTCAGCTCCGTGGAATGACTCCCTTTAATCACCTCAAATATCATTTCACACGAGGAATTTCAATCCCCTCGAGTGTGACAGAGAAGACAAAGACACATCAAGTGAGCATTCACAGACTTGCAGCTGGGAACGTTCCACACAAGGAGCTGTTGCTTTCCAGAGAGAACGTGTAAGGATGTTTTGGTGTTAAACAGCTAAATGGGAATAGATGAAAAAACTGTGAATTTATAACCGTTAAATCACGTTTGAGTCTGACTGCTCCTATCAACAAAGCGTGAGTATCCCTGCTTTGATTCATGATGTGCTGTTGCATAAATAATGCATCCTTTGGTGATCCCCTTTCACGGAACAAATTAAAGAGTCAATTTTCGACTTGTCTGATATTTCAATGTCAAAACTATTTGCTGGGGAATTTGTTACAGTCAGTGCTCTCTGACCACTCACTGTAATAACCACATATCCACAGTGATGTTATCTGGAGGGATACTTTCTGTAAGTCTTTTTCTGAGATTTGTATCATGCTGTACCATTTCTAGTGTTTATTCTCACACAGGCACTACTTGGATTTCATGTTCTGCTTGCAATTGCTCTATTATTGACCTTTGACCCACACTCGGGGCAATAGTGGGGAGGTTGAGAAACTGGATGATGCAGTAGCTTTCCTCCAGAGGCTATCAGCTCCAACATACTCCTTCTTATTGAAACAGCAGTAGGTGTGGAAAACTTACAACAGGCTTTTGCTGAGCTGGTCAAAGGAGAGGTTTCTGTGTAGAAAAGCCAGGAAATGATTCTTGGCTAACTGAGTGTTGAATTAAAACATTTCTTTTTCAGTTTGCACTGTGATTTCCAACATGAACTCTTTGTTCAAGACTCTTAACAAGTCAGTTCCTTTTACTGCATATCTGCATATATTACTACTTTGTGTGTGTGTGCATGACAAATTAAAAAAAAAATCTTATACCTACATACACAAAGAGACAAGTTATTATTTTCCAGTATCCTAAAATACAGTTTTACAGTAATGCCTGTAAAAACATTTCACTAGCTGGACCCACGTCCTCATTTTAGGTCTGGCAGCATTTTTTAGTAGATAAAGGCGAATGGCTTAATCAAGAATTGAGCTGTGGTTTGGGGACATAGGGATCTCCCGTGCCTGGCAGATCCCCTAATGAGAAGTAAAGAAGTGAAAAGATTTAAACAAGGGGAGGGACGGTGGGGCACAAAAACGTGAATGAACAGCTTGTAGAACTGGGGGGGTCATATAGAAATGAGACAAGGAAGGAAGGGGAATGTTTAGGCATGGTCTTGCTCCTGAAATTAAGATAATTTAACTCCAATTAACACAGATTGTCATCTAATGGCTGTTAAAGGGTCAGTTTGTGGTAATTACATTGACAGGAACAAAGGCAAAATGTGAAAAAGTCATCTTGACCAAATATCAGCATATTTATATACTTGACAAAATAACCAAAGGATAGTTTACCTGTTTTGTTTTAACTAAATCCAGAAAACCACACATTTCCTTAATCTGCCAGCAGCCAGGGATTACTCACAGCTATTTTCAGCAGTAAGGCCTCTGCTACTACTGCCACGTGCAGTCATGTGAGACAAAGTTTTCACAACATTCAATGCAGTCACGTGAAAAACTAAGTACACCTCATTATTCAGTAGCTTTTTGAATTGCCTTAGTGGCACTAACTTGAAGTAATCGATTTATGTATGACTTCATCAGTCTCATGCATTGTTTTGTAGGAATCTTGGACCACTCTTCTTTACCACGTTGCTTCAGGTCATTGAGGCTTTATGCACAGCTCTCTTATAGTTTTGCCACAGTCTTTACCTACAATGTAAAGCACCTTGAGGATGCTTGTGTTGTGATTTGTCACAATGTAAATAAAATGGAACTGATTTGAAATTTGAATTTATCTGGTTTAGATGTAGACCAGGGGTCAGCAACCTTTCACACCCAAAGAGCCATTTGGACCCGGTTTCCACGCAAAAGAAAACACTGGGAGCCGCAAATACTTTTTGATATCTAAAATGAAGATAACACTGTATATATTGTTTTTTACCTTTATGCTTTGTGTGAACAACTAAGGTGTGTTCCTTATGAAATCCATGAAGTGCTACAGAGAAAGTTACAATTTATTTATTTAATGATGAACTCTTAAAGAAATATAACAAAAGGAAAGCAGAACTAAAATGATCCATGTAGCAAACAAAAACTGTTGTATATGTTGTATACAACATATATTTTGCCTTTGGGCTTTTGGAGCCTTGCCCTGACTTTTAAAAAAAATAATTGGAAAAAAAGCACTATGCACAAAATTCTGCCTAAATATGTATTTTACCTGGTTAATGTGTGTGGCGGGGCGTGGTCTGCAGGGGAGACCACGCCTGAGCGGCACACGCAATCATACTTCGCCACCTTAATGTCTGTGCTATCTATGCTGTTGTTGGTATGTGTCGGGCTGTGAGCTGAAAAGTTACAGCTGGCTGAATGCGCCAGCAACCGTTGTGATAAGTGGTCAATAAAGAGATGCTGAAAAGTATGTTCGTGCAAACATCGTCGGGTCTGCCGTGATATGTTTACAATGGGACTTCTGCTCCTGAACCTTTGCGCACAGCGTCTGTGACGCTTATTTTGAGCAATGAAAAAAATAATAAAATATAAATTTTTTTAATATTTAAATATCACAATAATATTCCAATTTAGAAATACAAGTTAAAAAAGAACTAACATAAATAAAATACACTTCATCTAAATACTTCTAATTTATTTTTTACCAAACCACGCTGAGCCGCACTATAAGGACTAAAGAGCCGCATGCGGCTCCGGAGCCGCAGGTTGCCGACCCCTGATCTAGACTTTGACTTGGTCATTGACACCCCTCATTTTTTTCTTTTTAAGCTATTCAGGAGTAAATGTGCTGCTCTGCTTAGGATCATTGCCTTGCATATCCCAATTTCAGCCACGCTTTAGGTATCCAACCAATGGTCTGAAATTTTAATCTAGAATACTTTGGTATACGGAAGATTTCACTGTCAACTCAATGACTGCGGGTCACTCAGGTCCGATGACTGCAAAAGAAGCCCAAATAATAGCCATCAGTATGGCTATGATTGTACTGTCTTAAACTTAACATGCTAACTGAGATCTGTAGAATCGGAGATGTAGCTCTTGGATGTTTTCTAATTTCTCTCAGCTTTGCACAGTCTGACCTTTGGGGGGGATTTGCTTCAGTATCCATTACTGGACTGCAGAATATTCCAGAGCAGCAACTGCCTAAAATTCTGTTTTCATAGAGGTCCTCACACTTGCTGATAATCAATAAATCAACTACATTTGATTAGCTACACCTGGCTAGTGCTTACTCTCATATGGAAGCATTAATGGCATGCTTAGTTTATCATGGGACAGCACAGAGTCCTGTGAAAACTTTCTTTTTCCAGTGACTGTAGGTAAAAACAAATGTAATAATCTGCCCAGTCACAGGAGTGGTGTAATGATATCTTTTTAGCATACCATTAAGTATTTGTCATGTCACGATTTACTGTAAATCACTCATTTATTGCTGATATTAGCATCCAGTTTAAGATTAAACATGGATCACACCCTGGAGGACGGGGCTGTGGCCCCCCCACACTCCCTAGCAGATCATTACATGGAGAAACCTTTGGAATGCAAGCATGCTGATCCACACAGGTATGCACACAGG
>NW_005187902.1:173268-174804 GCF_000239375.1 Pundamilia nyererei
AAAAGGGAGTTTTTCCTTCCCACTGTTGCCAAAGTGCTTGCTCATAGGGGGTCATATGATTGTTGGGTTTTTTTCTCTGTATCTATGAAGCGCCGCACTTATGTTGTGATTTGGCGCTATATAAATAAAATTGAATTGAATTGAATTGAATTGCCCAGCATCACCAAGTAGGAAACAGGCCCTGTCATCTCCTGTATAAGTCCTGGTATCCATTTGGGTCCTCCACCATAGTTTCTGGTATATACACTGTGTCTCCAATAACAAACGGGGGCTCCTTGGCATGTCAATCATGATACAGTCTTTGGCTATCTTGTTTTGCTGTCACTTTCTGTTTCAAGTCAGAGTGTATGAGATCAAGAGTACACCTCAACTTCCGGACCATCATCAACTCAGCGGGAGACCTCCCCGTTGTGGACTGTGGTGTGGTTCGGTAAACCTGCTTAACTTGGTTGCCAGTGTGTCTCCGGTACTCTTTTTCATGAGTTCATTGAACATTTGCACTGCTCTTTCCGCTAACCCATTTGATGCCGGGTGATAGGGGGGAGGTGACGTGAGTGATTCCGTTCTTTGTCATGAACTCTTTAGTTTGTACACTTACGAAAAATGGGCCAGCATAATCAATATGTATTCTTCTCCATGGCTTCTCCGGCCACTCCCAGGGGTGTAGCAGTGCCTCTTGAGGCCTGTGTCTATGTTCTTGACATGTACTGCAGGACCTCACCTTGTCTTCAATGTCAGAATTGACATTTGCTCCTTTTTAATGCGCAGGCCCGCCTCCTCCAAGCGTTGCAGCACTCCATCCAGTGTCTGAAGATGTTCTTTGTCATTCTTTTCCGTCAGAATGATATCATCCAGTAGTGGTGCAACGGATCACGGTTGATCCGTAATCCTAACCGATCCCACTCCATGGTTCGGCACGCACATGATCCAAAGATTCAAAAAAGAAGAAAAAAGTACGTGTATGGTGCGCGTGGTCAGTCTGTCAAGCGATAGCTATGATCAGCGCTAGCGATCCAAGTGGAGGAGCAGAGGAATTTGAGGTATTTAAGCAGCCCTTTGCTGCCCAATCCGACCGGGCTAAAGCCATTACAAAAGCTATTAAGGTGTTTAGCTGCAGACGGGAGGCCGTATTCTGTTGTGCAAAACAAGGGGTTTAGACTAGTCAACGCATTAGTTATCTTTGCTGCAAACCCCTTCAGCGTCCCTAACTCGTCCTTAAACACTGTTTCATGTCTGGCCAGTATCCGCTGTAAGGCCCCCCCGACCCATCAAACTAGTTCTAGCCCCTTCAACCACCACCATGTCCAGTTTCTTTTTACTGTCTCTGAATTCCACCTGCACGTGGGCTGCTCCCCACACGGGTACCTTGTGGCCTCTATATGTTCTCAGTTTGATTCCACACTTGCTTACTTTGGGTGCCTTACTGCCTTCAAAAAGCTTTTTAAATGTCTCCTTCGACTAGGGATGGGTAGCATTTAGGTTTTATCCAATACCAGTACAAAACCGGTACTTTTGAAACGGTGCCGGTGCTTAAAC
>NW_005187902.1:175650-176780 GCF_000239375.1 Pundamilia nyererei
GTGCGCTGCTTTTCGGTCTGGTTACTACCGTTTATGTCAGAACCGGTGCCATTACCGGTACCCATCTCTACCTTCGACATGATAGTGTAGCCACAGCCTGTGTCTACTTCAAATGTCACATTCTGTCCATTTACTTTTAGTTTCTGTCTGATGGGTTCCTCCCTTGGGATCACGGCTTAACTTCACAGCAACACCTGGCTTTTACACTCGTCGCCATATGTAATATCCTAGAACTAAGGAACCACGGAGACCATGTTGACCTCACAGTCACTGAATGTTAGCTATGTTATATTGCTGCCTCTGTTCGGTGGTGTCGAGCCAAATGGACTTAAACGTGTGTTTGAACGAGCTGACGGTTCACTCGTTAAGCTGAAAGGAAGATGCTTTAATCACAGGAGTCACACATGTGTCGACTGTACCATCTGGGAACTCTTCTTGTTTAGCACTCATAATAACATAAACACTAAATCCTCCTTCTCTTGTGCTGTTTTGTAGCAGTGTATACACCTGAGACTCTCACCTGTCTGTCTGTCCTGCACTCTCTCTCTTTCTTTCTCTCTGATTGTGTAATAAAAGTATGAACATGTATTTATAAGTTACATTGTGTTTGAATCCTGCAGCTTATCACACATTTGATTTCCATGTGTGACAACTGCAAGTGTCCAGAGTGAGGACAGACTGAGGGACCCACTGCTGCACATCATCTGCGAGGCTTTGGACACCTGATGATCCACCAGGACAAACTCAGCAGTGTGTGAGGAAGAGGAGGAGCCAGCAGCTGCTGACAGATGGAGAGAATAGACAGACTGTTCCCTGTTTGTGAAGGACTGATAGAAAAGTTTAACATAACTAATTGTCTGTCCTGAATCAGTCTTATCAGGTAATGTTCAAATAATGTTATCATTCCAGTGTTTTCAGTGTGGGAGAAAGTACTCAGGGCCTTCAAGTTACACACTATGAAAGGCAGAAACACGTTTAATATCCAGAAACCTAAAGTATGTATCAGCAGCAGAATGGACCTTAAAATAAATGTTTGTTTGAGTTCTGTGAAGCTTTGAGCATTTTGGATTAGTAGCACTGCTGTGTTTGTTGCATCATATTGATGTAATTGTTTATATGCTTTATATATT
>NW_005187902.1:185392-203086 GCF_000239375.1 Pundamilia nyererei
TATATATATCATAATAATCTGACAATACATATAATATTGGCCATATTATATTTACATTACCACAGTGAGATGAGTTTAGTCTCATGAACGAAATGACTGTTCAGTACAGACATGAAGCCCAACTATCATGCTTTACAGTCCTGTGGTCTCTGCCTCAGAGACTCAACTAATCAAAGTGATGTCATGACAAAAATGAATGACCAACTGTCACGGCGGGGTGCGCCAGTGTGAAGAATGAGGTAGACCCAGACGCAGACACGGTGGAGACAAAACGTAGTTTCAAAAATAAAGCGAGCCTTTATTGGCTGATTGCAGAAGAAAAAACATGAAACTAGGGAAACTAAGGAGACTATGGACACTGTGTTAACAGAAGGCTGGGACACTCAGTGAAAGAACTAAGACAAAACTATGAACACTGAGTAAACTAGGACACACAGTGAAACAATGAGGTAAACCTATGAAAACTGTGGTGAGGTTAACAGATGATCTGACACCGACTGAGCAGAAACACACGGATTAAGTACACATAAGGAATGATCAGGGGAAGCGGAATCACATGTGGAAAACAGCTGACAACAATTAACATAATGACAGGACAGGGGACGTGAAGCTAAATACAATAAACAAAAAACACAAGGATCCTTCAAAATAAAACGGGAAACATAACGAGACCCAGACATGACTCGAACTAGACAAACAAAGAAAACTTGGACATGAAACATGACAGATAAACACAAGTAGACTTAACACAGAAAACTTCACAAAGTGATGAGACAAATGGGGAGCTTGAATTAAAACTGTAACCTAGGGATGACAGAATGAAACTAGATAAACCGAAATGAAACTAGACTGAAAGGAATAACAAAAACATCAAGAAACTCAGAATACTGGGTCACATGATCCAGGACCATGACATCAACAAAACATTTTTTCTCCTTCATTTATGTCAAACAATGCTGTATGTAACATTTCTTGCGGTTAGTATCATGGTTGCTAGGCAACCTGAACAGCGCGACGAAGGCTAGACCGTCCCATTTCACAAGCCTCTCACTTCCGCACTTCTCGTACTTATAGTACGCACCGTATGTAGTACGCATAGTGCGCGTACTTCAAGCGTGCGGTCTCTTAATTGGGACACAGCCTGAGGATGGCGCTTAACCCCTCCTCCCCATTTAGCAGTCTCCAACAGCTCAAGACCTTGCATTATCACATAAGAAGCTGGACATCACCAAAAAGACCAGGGTGACATGAACCTTCTCTCAAAATTCTCTTAAGACACCACGAAACCTCCCCTTCCTATAGAGGTGCATAGAATAAATAAATTCATTACTGAATTCCTTCTCAAAATGTTAAAAACAATTTTTTTTCCTCCTCCGTTTTAATTCTACCGTATTAGTTCACGGTTTGATTCACGGGAAGAAAAAGGCACCATTTCTTCTTTCAAGTGTCAGGCAGTCTTACTTAGAATGAGAGCTACTGCACTTCTCCCAATGATAAATGTCAAGATATCTGACTGACAGTTAACTGTCGGTGGCAGTCTGGGTTTTTCCTGTCATGAACCGGAGCTTGCAATATCTATTACTTGTGTCCTCTTCAACCTCTGAGGAACAAAGGCCCATGTTTCTGTGTGAGAGGACATGGCTCCAGCATCAGGCAGCACATAACTCTCTGTCTCTGCAAGGCCTGCTGGGAACTCTTAGGTGACAGCGTCATTTGAGCTGAGGTTGAGGGCTTCCTCCAGCCGGCTGCTTGGCTGCCTGCCTGCCCCCTCCTCATCCATGCTCAATGGACATTGATCCCCCAGCAGCGACACCGTGTCCCAGGGAGGGGTAAACAGATACACCTCGTTGCCTCCAACAATCATTCTGCCCCTGTAGGGACAGGTCGTGGTAAATTAATAGTGTGCTTGCAGCGACTAGATATTGTTAATGTATTTGCTATTGATGGAGTGAGATAACATGAGTAGCTTCAGCCTTACTTAACACAAAACATAAATCCTCCAAGGCCATTGTGGAGAAGCTGCATAGGCAGTAAGTTATTTTGAGCTTTTGGGAAAGTACAGCACAGACACATTAATTCAGTTCATGCGAGTAATACCATAAGCACTGTAAGACGAAGCTTTACTTATTGATTTTCATTTGATTTACATCATTAAGCCGAAGTCAAGTATTGAATAAATGCTGTACTGTTTTAAAGGACGTGGTTTCATTTAGGATTTTTGCCCTCTTGACAGCTGAGTGGTAAAGTGGCTTACACCATTTTTGCAAAGAGGAGAGTGGAGGGGAAATGGCAGAAAGTGCAGAGAGCGATGAAAATAACCGACTAGGCCTTGTAATTCTCTACTCAAAATCATGACAGTCTTCTGTTTTTCTTGAATAAAACAAAAAAAAATGTATTGGAACCAAAATGAATACATGCTCATGTTTAAAAACGGGACCTTTGGATGGTGTCATTTCTCCTTTTAGATAAACACTTGTTACCACCCCCTTACACATATGAGGCAGCGCTTCCTATGGGTGGAAAAATACGACAGTCATTCATTTTACCAAAGGTGCACTTTACCTAAAACTCAGGCCCTTAATCCAGTTGATCCTTCATAAGAGCTGTCAAAGTACTACATCTACGCTGTCTAAGCTCACTTTGAACTTTTGGATTTGATGGGCTTTGGTGTGCTGTAACATGACTTATAAGCCTGATCTTCTTTAAACTTGCACCCAGTTGAAAGAAACAAACAGACCTCAGGGTAGGCCTGTCGCTTAGCAAGTTTGCTCTCCTGCAACATGCATACAGGGTGGGCCATTTATATGGATACACCATAATAAAATGGGAATGGTTGGTGATATTAAAGTCCTGTTTGTAGCACATTAGTATATGTGAGGGGGAAAACTCCTCAAGATGGGTGTGACCATGATGGCCATTTAGAAGTCGGCCATCTTGGATACAACTTTTGTTTTTTCAATAGGAAGAGGGCCATGTGACACATCAAACTTATTGATAATGTCACAAGAAAAACAATGGTGTGCTTGGTTCCAACGTAACTTTATTCTTTCATCAGTTATTTACAAGTTTCTCTTTGTTCACAGCCATTGACATGTCGCAGAGGTTAACACGTGAGGAGCGGATCGAAATTGTGTTGATATCTGGTGAATGCAACAAAAATTGGAACAGGACCCTCAGCTCACGCAGAAGATTTTGTTCAGTGATGAGGCAAACTTTTATGTTAATGGTGAAGTTAACAAACAAAACCACCGCTATAGGTCTGACACTAACCCACATTCGATGGATCCCTCCAAGACTGTTGGAACAACAAAAGTGATGGTTTGCTGTGGTATATGGGGTACAACGATAGTGGGTCCATTCTTCATTAATGGAAACCTCAAGGCCACTGGATATTTGAAATTGCTACATGATGATGTGTTTCCCTCTTTATGCACTGAAGCTGGCACGTTCCATGAGTTTTTCCAGCAAGATGGTGCACCACCACATTATGGGTGCCAGGTCCGAGCATTCCTAGATGAACAGTTTCCTGGAAAGTGGATTGGTCGTTGTGGGCCAGTTGAATGGCCCTCAAGGTCTCCCGATCTGACCCCCTTAGACTTTTATCTTTGGGGTCATCTGAAGGGAATTGTATATGGTCTGAAAACAACACATGAGAAGCACCTGAAACTACGGATACTGGATGCCTGTGCTGGCATTTCTCCTGCGTTGTTGCTATCAGTGTGTGAAGAGTGGGAGAAGAGGGTTGCATCGACAATCCAATACAATGGGCAGCACATTGAACACATTTTATAAGTGGTCAGAAACTTGTAAATAACTCATGAAAGAATAAAGTTACGTTGGAACCAAGCACACCATTGTTTTTCTTGTGACATTACCAATAAGTTTGATGTGTCACATGGCCCTCTTCCTATTGAAAAAACAAAAAAGTTGTATCCAAGATGGCCGACTTCTAAATGGCCACCATGGTCACCACCCATCTTGAGGAGTTTGCCCCCTCACACGTACTAATGTGCCACAAACAGGACTTTGACATCACCAACCATTCCCATTTTATTATGGTGTATAAATGGCCCACCCTGTACATCCAGTGTTCACAGAAAACAATCATAACATTTTGAAATAGATTAATGTGAATTCCCCAGAAAAATTATACCCAAAAAAGGTAAGAATGACCAGGTTAGCAAGTTGGGTAGTGTCCTAATGAAACGTTTTGACTAGATGGGAAATTCACTTTACTGAAAAATTGTTGGAGTTGATTTAGTTTCCTGGTGGGTGGCCATGAACTGCTCTTTTATATTGATAGATTTTTAGAGTCAGAACCTCCTAATTAGTGGAGGTGCTGGTCAAGTTACTTAAAAATAGTAATTAGTTACAAATGATTTTATTACTTCTCCAAGAATGTAATCCCGTTACTTTACTAAAGACATATTTTCAAAAGTAATTAGTGCCTTCATTACTAGTTACTTTTAAAAAATATGAAACACAACCTGAATACGTTAGGAAGCAATAGACCTTTCAGCCCAATTCTATTTTTTCTGCATAATCCATCATATAAAATTGAATCACGTGAAAAAGTCTCTTTTTAAAAATTGTTTAATCTTTTAACTTTTAACTTTTAACAAAAATGTAATTATACGCAACACTCTAAGACTGGAAGAAATTTGTTTAACATTTAAACCCATTTTCTGCATATTCCAGCATATAAAATAAAATATTTTTTGTGTTGACACTCAGTCTTTCAAATAGATACAAGTAAAACACAGCAATAAATACAATCAAAGATTCAGCGGTACTAAGTCCTGTCGCTTTTAAATCTATTTTCACCTTTTTAGCAGGAGTGGGACAGGTAGAGGATTGTCTCATGTCAGTGGGGGGATCCGGGGGTTTCTCTGTGAATATCATATTCCTGTGCCGGCTTGCTAGGCACTTGCTCAGATTCGAAGTTTAATTTTTCGCTGCAGAAAGAAGTTGTTTTACCAGGTAGAGTGTACAGTGGACGCTGATGTTTTTGTCACTTTTTACAGACTCAAACTCAAAGTAATGTCAGTACTTCCACGCTCTAAACCCTGCATACTCTGCGTACTCTCTCCCGTGCTCCATATCATCCAATAGTGATCTACACACGAGGGCACGGTGGTTAGCACTGTTGCTGCACAGCAAGAAGGTCCTGAGTTCAATTCCACCATAAGGCTGGGGTCTTTCTGTCTGGAGTTTGCACGTTCTCCCCGTGTTTGCGTGGGTTCTCCCCGAGTACTCCGGCTTCCTCCCCGGGTACTCCGGCTTCCTCCCACAGTCCAAAAACATGCAGTAGTGGGGATAGGTTAATTGGTCAATCTAAATTGCCCATAGGTGTGAATATGTGAGTGCGAATGGTTGTCTGTGTCTCTGTGTGTTGGCCCTGTGACAGACTGGCGACTTGTCCAGGGTGTACCCCGCCTCTTGCCCTATGACAGCTGGGATAGGCTCCAGCACCCCCCGCGACCCTGAAAAGGATAAGCGGAAGCGAATGGATGGATGGATGATCTACACCCGTCTTTTGCTGCCACGAACGTCATGTGTTCGTACGTCATTGTGATGAGACACTCCCACAAACAGTAGTAATGCAGTGTGCTTACGGGCAAGTAACAGTAATCTAATTACTTTTTTGCAATAGTAATTCCTTACTTTACTCGTTACTTGAAAAAAAGTAATCGGATTACAGCAAAGCGTTACTTTTAACCAGTACTGCCCGTCTCTGGTGGAGAGCGACCTTTGCTTTGGGGAAAACTGAACCCTGACATCAAGTTTTCTGGTGAGGCTAAAATGGAGTTAGATGGACAAGCAGATCATTACACCGCTGTATCAGACTGAGACAACCTGAGAGAGAACTGGAAGGCAAGACTTCCAGTTCTCTGCTAAAGGAGGATCTAATTAGAATGCGTCTTGGGCACCTTCCTTTGCAGGTTTTCAGGGCAGAGGTTTTCAGAGTTTTGAAAAAAAAAAAAACCCAAAAAAACAACAACAACTGGAAAAACCTTCTTAGTCTGCTACTACTGTGGTCTAACATTGTCTAATTGGATGGATGGATTTTTGGATATGGGCCACTCAAGGAAGTCAACTTCCTACTGTTAAGCCAGTGTTTGCCTTTTTCTCTTTCCCCATACAGTTTTGATTCTAGATTTGATTTGTCAGCTATTATTGTCACGCTAAAATACCCAAAAAGTTCAGCCTTGTAAGAGTTTTACATATAATGGAAAAGAGAACCAGTTTGGATCTGTCATTTCAGGCTTTTGTTGTCAAGGCAATAGTGGTCTAATGTGAGTATCCAAGGTTATTCATTTTTGTTATCTCTATTACAACATAACAAACAAACATGGTACTACTTAACAGATTGCTTAAGAAGGTTTTAAAATCTGGGTGCCAGATTCTGCAGGCAGCTTCAGAGATCTGAACACACTGTTTTGGTTCTCCAGTGCAATCTAACTGTAGGAAAATTACTGCCAGAATGTTTGGGTTACACAAATGTAAGATGGAAAACTCATCTTCAGTTTTTCTCATACCTAAACCAAATATTCAGAAATCACAAAAATCCATATTCTGTGTCAGCATTCTTCACTCGTCAGCATCTCAGGCAATATTAGCCTCATTAAGGCATCGGGGGAAAACAAGTAAACTTGTCCATCACCCTTCTGTCGATCATTTGAGGTTACGACTGATGTATTTCCATCTGATGAACTGTGTGTTAAACGGGTTCCAGCTGTGATGTCTTGAGTTTATGATATTGAATGTCAATGCTTTATAAATTAGCACATGTTGCGCATGGTGTTAATACCAGGATTTTTTTTTTTTTTAGCTGTGTGTAGATGTTCTTCTCAAGAAGTTAAACAAATCTGAGAATGTGAAAATGAGGGAATCATTTACGGCTGTATTTTCAGACATGGTACAACAGTGGGATTTAGCTTTAGTTAATTAACTTAAAAAAAATTATGCCATTATACAGTGGGGCAAAAAAGTATTTAGTCAGCCACCGATTGTGCAAGTTCCCCCACCTAAAATGATGACAGAGGTCAGTAATTTGCACCAGAGGTACACTTCAACTGTGAGAGACAGAATGTGAAAAAAAAAATCCATGAATTCACATGGTAGGATTTGTAAAGAATTTATTCGTAAATTAGGGTGGAAAATAAGTATTTGGTCACCTCAAACAAGGAAAATCTCTGGCTCTCACAGACCTGTAACGTCGTCTGTAAGAAGCTTTTCTGTCCCCCACTCGTTACCTGTATGAATGGCACCTGTTTGAACTCATCATCTGTATAAAAGACACCTGTCCACAGCCTCAAACAGTCAGACTCCAAACTCCGCCATGGCCAAGACCAAAGAGCTTTCGAAGGACACCAGGAAAAGTATTGTAGACCTGCACCAGACTGGGAAGAGTGAATCTACAATAGGCAAGCAGCTTGGTGTGAAAAAAATCAACTGTGGGAGCAATCATCAGAAAATGGAAGACATACAAGACCACTGATAATCTCCCTCGATCTGGGGCTCCACGCAAGATCTCATCCCGTGGGGTCAAAATGATCATGAGAACGGTGAGCAAAGATCCCAGAACCACACGGGGGGACCTGGTGAATGACCTGCAGAGAGCTGGGACCAAAGTAACAAAGGTCACCATCAGTAACACACTACAACGGCAGGGAATCAAATCCCGCAGTGCCAGACGTGTTCCGCTGCTGAAGCCAGTGCATGTCTAGGCCCGTCTGAAGTTTGCCAGAGAGCACATGGATGATACAGCAGAGGATTGGGAGAATGTCATGTGGTCAGATGAAACCAAAGTAGAACTTTTTGGTATAAACTCAACTCGTCATGTTTGGAGGAAGAAGAATACTGAGTTGCATCCCAAGAACACCATACCTACTGTGAAGCATGGGGGTGGAAACATCATGCTATGGGGCTGTTTTTCTGCCAAGGGGACAGGACGACTGATCCGTGTCAAGGACAGAATGAATGGGGCCATGTATCGTGAGATTTTGAGCCAAAACCTCCTTCCATCAGTGAGAACTTTGAAGATGAAACGAGGCTGGGTCTTCCAACATGACAATGATCCAAAACACACCGCCCGGGCAACAAAGGAGTGGCTCCATAAGAAGCATTTGAAAGTCCTGGAGTGGCCTAGCCAGTCTCCAGACCTCAACCCCATAGAAAATCTGTGGCGGGAGTTGAAGGTTGCAGCCAAGTGTAAAGGAGCTGGGATGAGAATTAACACCTCCAAGACTGACGTCATAGTTTTCAGCCGGAAAAGGGTGCAGAGTCTAAGTGCCCACTCTGAGTTTGGTGATCAGTTTCTGACTTCATCAAGGGGCTAAACAACACACAGGTGCATACACTTTTTGATCGTGTATATAAAGATAGATGGGAAAATATATAATATAAAAAAATAATAATAGCTATAATAAAATTATGATAATCTTTGAAATTGCCACAGACGAATTGATATATTTGGCAAAACATTTGTTTCCAGACACTGTTGCGATGGCCAGTTTTACCACTAATCTTGACACAATCATACATTTTTTAGAAATTATTTTCTGTTCAACAAATTGTCATTGAAGAGGAAAAGGAAGTGTTGCAAAACACTGGTGAGCAGTTCTTTTGGTTGCTTGCTTTGTCGCTAACAATCCAACAAATTCACATGGTTTATTCAAAACATATACAGTATGTGAGCTGCTGAGTCCAGTAAATAATTCCTTCTTTGCTGAATAAGGCTAGAGGAAGTTAGATGAATGTAAATGCAGCTATTGAGCCGACACTATTTCTTTAGCTTCTCCTTGCTCTCATAGTGATTTCAGTTCTTTATTTAGGATTTCAGTTCCTCCCAGTGAAGCATAATGTTATGGTTTCTGTTTATGATTCTCTTTGTTTATTGCAGACATTGCTTACACTGAGTTGTATTATGCATGTTTATTTTTTTTCTTACATTTTTCAAAAATTTGCACATATATTTAAATCAGGATCAGCGTAAATTGTACAAATGCTTTATGCTTTATCACTTAATTCTCTCTCAAAGCCATTTTAGCTCATCTTAATTTGCTGCCCCTCACAAATAAAAGGTTTGAAAGTAAGTGGGTGGGGCTTCCTTGCTCAGTCAGAGCTGTGTGCCTGAGATGACTATGATCATGATTATTAATACATCCACTCTCACTGACATCAGGAAGGGCAAAAACTCTGCCAAATCAGCAAGGCGGCGCTACCTGCTGTAGTGATGTTTTGAATAAGGGAGCTGCTTCTTCTTCTTACTGACATCATATAGAACCAAGAGTAAACAAAATGCATTAAGTGGTGAACTATGTGTACGCGGTTTATTGCTCACAGGGATCACTTCCTTAAAGTATACTGACGTTCCATCCATCCATCCATTCACTTCCGCTTATCCTTTTCAGGGTCGCGGGGGGCGCTGGAGTCTATCCCAGCTGTCATAGGGCGAGAGGCGGGGTACACCCTGGACAGGTCGCCAGTCTGTCGCAGGGCCAATACACAGAGACACAGACAACCAGTCGCACTCACATATTCACACCTATGGGCAATTTAGATTGACCAATTAACCTATCCTCACAAGTTTCATGTCTTTGGACAGTGGGAGGAAGCCGGAGTACCCGGAGGGAACCCACGCTCATGACGTTCATACTTGAAAAATTGTCCGTGTTTGATCTCCATTGCATTGGCATATATTTGACAGAAAATAAGCAAAAAACACAACAAAAAGCTTGTTTGTTTTTTTCCAGACCACAACAACAAAGTTGGTGAAAAACTCAAAATGAAAGAATGCCCATTTCTTAGTTTATGGGTCAAGCACACTCTGATTGTAGCCACAAGGTAAAATACTGGAAAATAAAGCAATCCATATTTTGGTAATGTGGCGAGGTGTTGTAAACCTGCCAATCCAGCCTGCAAGCATCTGTTTTTAAGCGCTGATAGCCTTTGTAATTTCCAGCCCAGTAAAACTACCCAGACACACATTTCACAGAAACCTTTAAAATTAATCAGAGCATGTATTGATTCTTCTATTTATCACGCCACAAAAACACTGACTTTTACAGTAAGTTGTGGGTGGTCTATTAACCAGTAAAGAATCACAGAAGCATGGTGAAAAACATCATGTTGCCCCAGATAGGAACATACCTGTGGTCCTCTGGTACACCCATCTGCTCATCTGAAATAAGGATCCCATGCAGTGTTCAGAGCTATAATAAGAAGGGCAGTGATGTAACTCTCAACTCCACTACTGACTTGCATTTTCCTCTGGGACAGCTCATCTATGACCTCTGATTGGTGTAGCCTGTTGGTTGAAACATACACAGAATTTGTTGCTCATGTGACATATATGTTGCTTTGGCCTGATTAGGGGGCAGCATGGTGGCGTGGTGATCGACACTGTTCCCTGACAGCAAGGGCCTGGGTTCGATTCCATCACCTGGCCACATGATAACTGTGTGGAGCTTGCATGATCTTCCCGCGTTCCGGCTTCCTCTCAAAGAAATGTAATTAGTGGGGTTAGGTTAATTGGCGAAGCTAAATTGCCCATAGGTGTGAATGTGAGTGTGCCACTGGTGCCTCCACATGTCCACCACATTAGAAACACCTCTGATTTGTTGTCAAAAATATTGTTTGTTGTTGTTTAAGTTTTAAAAAATACATATTTTAATACAACTTTACAGTTAATGGGATCATTTGAAAGAACTAACAAACCTTATTTCACAACTGTCAAATTAATTACAACTTTATTTTTTTACAACTGTCAAAATTATGCTGTATGCAGTTTGGTTAAACATGCAGAAAGTGTTTGTACCAATGACTTTGTGTGAATTGCACGTTTTAGCACAGATCAGTTAGATTACTCTAAAAAGCTTAAAATGTTTAGGATATCTGCCTGAGAGCACATGATAACATGCCTCTTTAGCAGTGCTGTTGCTCATGAATCTGTTCACATCTCACAAAAAGCTCTACAAGGCAAGACTGTTCCACTCCACTGCACAGCAAAAATCAGTCTCTCTCATAATAGCTCTGGGCAATTTCAGACCACACAGAATGACAAGGGAATCAATTTCCCTGGTTAGGTTATAGATGGATTTTCTCTCTCTCTCTCTCTCTTGCTCTTTTTTCATAAGAAATAACTGCAATACATTATATGAATTATTAAGAAGTCTTTTGCAGTGTTACATAAAGAAGGCTACACCACCACCACTACCCTCTGAAATATAATGAATATTGTTATGGGTTCAGAAATAATTTTTAATAATTTGCATTCGCTGATCTTGCTTCACAATTTTGACCAAAGATTGGGTACTTTGAATATTCTTGCGACATGTTCACGGGCTTTGAATATTAAATAGTCACTATACGTCCTGTAATCTACCACAAGAATTCAGCTTACTTTGTTCCATTACATAATGAAAAGCTAGTTGATTTGTGGAACTAGCCTGACCTCATGTGGAGGATACTGCACAAAGCAGTTTCTAACACACTCTTGAAGAGAGTAATGACTACTTTTTGGATTATGTGAAGTTGCTAGGACCTTACTTACTCTTTCATCTACACTCTTTGATTATATGTAATTAAAAATGCACTTAACTCTATCATGCTTAAAGAATTGCTGTATTACATCCATTACACTTTGACAGGGACACAAAGACACACTAAGGCAAAGATGATCAGTCTGATCTGATCCATCTGATGGAATAAACATAAGTAGCTAAAGGCACTAATTAGATTAATGAGCGCTATGCTTATCAAATATGTCAACAGGCATGATGTAATAGAAAACATGAGTGGGGCAAAAGCATGTACCTTAAATGATTAATCACAGATTATTCCACAGGCATAAGCAGTTGATGAATGCTCAGAGCTACAAGGTAGCTTCCAAATTGCTTTTTTCAAAACACTTTCTTCTTTTTGCCCTACTTTTTTTTTTTTCCAATTGAAAGCCTGTTATTGACAGGCTGCATAACTTTGTTAGACTGGACTCAGGGTTTCCCTTAAGCAAGTACTGTACTTGGGCTATAGTAACTACTAGGAGCTAAGGCAGAGCTGAAACCAGCAATCTGGGTGAATAAATACCAATGTGCACTATTGAACAAAGTTTAAATAAAGTTAAACTTGTGTAATATGTTTGATGCCTTTGTGAAATATGAATTAGGGCTGTAAATCTTTATCGGTAACTAATCTAATAATCACAGTGACTATTAATGTAAATGAAATATCACATAATGAATTACAAAAGTAAAGAAAATGCTAAGCCCCTGGGCTCAAATGGATGACTTTCAATTGCCAAAATTTGAGTCTTAGGAATTTTTAAAAAATCTTTAACATATACTTTTATAAATGTCAAAAAACATTACAAACAATGATCAAGATCCACAATCCAACTTTAATTAAAAATGCACTATAATATCTATCTATCTAACATTCTATCTATCTATAAATAAAACTTTCTCCACTCACCCTGTGGGTGGTTTTTGGTTGTGGTTCAAGCTTGAGATCTAGGTAGATCTCATGCCCTGCCGGTCATCAGATACCCTGCTAGGATAATAAGCTGGCCAAAGGAGGAGAGAGAAGTCACTGACTTCAAGACAACAAACCTTCTTATCATGCATGGAGTGTTTCACCCCAAATACAGCATCATGAGACTGTACGCTATGCAGAAGGCCAAGTCAAAACCAATATTAAAGATGAAACAACAAACATCCATGAGTATATCAGGAAGATAACCACAACTGATCATGTGCTTAGTGGATAACTCAGGCTGCAGAAACCTAAGAAAGAAGAGCCGCAACAACAGGAACCATCATGAAGGGACAGGAGCCTGTACAGCATGTACCACACCAGGTAAGACCCCAGGTGCAGGCTGTGCAAAGATGCCCCTGGGACAATGCAGCACATAACAGCAGGGTGCACGATGCTAGTATGCAGGGAATGTCACAGAAAACATGAAAAAATTAAAATTAAAGCAACTGATTGCCTTAAGTACTTGCTTTAAGTACATTTCTTCAGTTCAATGGTATTTTTTTGGCCTCCAAAAGTCATTGCAGATTTGGATGAAAGGAAAGAGGGAAGAAAAGAGTAAAGCAAACAAAAGAAAAAAAAAGAAGAAAACAAAGTGTGGTAATGCTAAAATTCAAAATCTCATTTTGAGGCTCCTGTCCTTTATAATTGCTAATATAGAACCAACAACCTACTAAATATGTATGCAAAAAACAAAGTAGTTAAAAAAACACAGGCTTGCAAAAATAATAGTTTTGCTGATGCCTAAATAATCCAATTATTCAAACTGGCTTTTTTGCTATGACTCTGCTTTTGGTAGTTTAAACATATTTGTGAATGTTTACTTAACAGTTTAAACAGATTTTAGTTATATTCGTCTTTCTGTTATTTTATCATTACTTTTTCTCACGAACAAACCGGAATTAAGCTTCCTTTGCGCCTATTCAACTCTTTAGAAACAAAAAACACTACATTCACAGTGAGGTGCTAATTACGGCTATATTTCAAGCGTAAAACGTAAAAGTTAACTACCGTATGTCTGTCCGGGCTCGCGGTAGGAGGGACTGTGTTGCCATGACAATGACGTCAATGTTGGTGTCGAGTAACCAAAGGTCAAAATAAAGACAAGTGAATGAAAACGGAAGGAAACTAAACGGGCTTCCTAGAATAGCACAGAACATTACCAGGTTGACTCAAAATACAAAGTAATTTCCTGCACTGGATGCTGTCGTGTCGTTCGTCCGGGGATAATCGTTTTATATACCGGTAAGGGAACGTCACACGGCACAAGGTTAGGGTCACAGACGAGCTAACAGCAGCTAGCGAGCTAGCTGTAGCCTAGGTCGTTGGTTAGCTAGTGCTAACACTTACCACATATTGTTTAGTCTGGTAGGACGCCTGGCAGCACAAAGTTACTTTAAGCAGTTCTCGGGAGATGCCGGTTACCTCACAAGCAGTTGACGTTTGTTACTAACAGTCATCTTGCTGTTTAAGTTAGCTTTTTCTATGTTCAGTTAGGTAGGACACAGTAGCTGGCCTTGCAACAGTCTTTACCAGCAGTGCAAGTTTACTTCAGTGACATTACAGTACCGTTAAACCGCAATATGCTTCTAAATAACAAGGCACCAAACAGCTGTTTCGTAGCTAATGTAATTTAACCTGTGGCGCAAGTCAGCGTGAAACAGCAGGCTGGCATGTTAATCTTTTGAGGCAGTGCAGTGAGGGACAAAGTTGTTTTGTTTTGTTGTCGTTTTTCTCTCAGGAGCACCATTGTGCTAATTCACGAGGCTCTATGGATGCTTGGCACTAAAGTATTTCGGAAAAGATTAAATGTTAACTTTACTCCTCATTTTTCCTCTTTTTTTCCCCCCTTTCTTTAAGGAGCCACGAAACCGTACACGGGTATACATCTGGTCAGCGTTCGCTTCAGACAGCATCTACAGTTTCATAGTATGTCTTCCTGGTCCAGTGCGTGAACTGTGTTCCAAATATTATGCTGCTGCTTCTTCTTCTTTTGTGTCTAATGGCAGAAATGATTATGCAGTCACATGTCAGTAGGATTTAAACAGATACAGCTGAGTTTGGTTTTTTTTGTTCTCTTTTAAATTGGACATGGTTGCTAATTGGTTTGCCAGGTGTTTGTTATTAAATAACCTCCAGTTAAATTAAACAAGTTGCATTTCTCATGCAAAATGGGAGTGCGATTTCTCAGAAGATAAAGTGTGGCAGAAGTGCAGTGTCTGGCATGAAAAACATGGATATAATTTTGGAAAAATGAAGAGGGTTCATAAAAATCTTGGGGAAAGTGTGAGTCAAATAGAGAAATGGTGTTAAGGTGGGTGTATTGTGTTGTTTTGTTGCTTTTTCACCTTACTGTGTGGAGTTACACATGTGCTCCCTGTGTCTGTCCAGAAGACATGCATGGTAGGTGCCTATTCTGTATTTGCCACAAACATGGATGTATACTAAAGTGCTTAAGGGCTTGGAGTAAATGAACCATATTTTTAAGGCAGACTTCTAATAAACAAAATAAAAACATGTTTCCAATAGACTAGATATCTGTAATTTTAAAACTGTTTGATCCACCAGTGAAAGCCTTGCTACTATGGTGCAGGTGGATTGGGTTCTAGATGATTGGTAAACACAAACCGAACTCACCAAGCAGAAGGCAGAGGGATCTGAACTGGAATACTGTGTAGCGAGATGATTAGACCCACTTCATTGTGTCAAAATGTCCTCATAGGTGTATTGTGATCCCAACTTGGCAATGTCCTAACATGCTATGGAAAGGTTTTTCTTTTATAGGCTCCCTGGTTGCTCAAAAGGAAAACCACAGTGTGGCCATTATAACCTTCTGACCTTAACTCTATTAAGGACCTGGGCTGGCATCTTCAGATCAAATGTAGGTGGAAAGTGTTTATATAATCTGCATTTACGGCTCCACATGCACTTGGTAGTCTGGGACTGTAAACATCCCCGACTGGAAGCTGTCTGCACCACAGAGCTTTCAGTCTGATGTTTGCGGCTGCTGGCTACCCCCTACTGCCAAGTTAACCTTTTTATTCAATATTCATTGAAATCCATACCTGATTTAGGCACTGTGCTCCTTTAAAGTGTAGTTTTGTGTTCAGTTGTTCAGACTCAGTTCATGTAAACATCCTACACTCAGCTGTTATTGATTGCCACAGAGGCTGAGAGGAGGTTGTTTACTTGAACTGGTTGGGAATGATACTTGGACTTAAGATGGAGTGCCTTCATTCACATCGTCTGTTACACATCATTCATGAGCTAGCCTGGAATCGACGGCTCAAGGGGAAGAAATTTGAAGTCTTATTTGTCAATTGTTCTGGTTTTTAACAAATAAAGCTACTTGAATACATCTTTGACTCTGTGCTTATTTGCTTAATTTTTAAAAATAATTTTTAAAAAAGAGATTAACTTATTTAAAATGATTCAAATAACACTCATTACCTTTTTTGCTTATTGTGGCACAGTGGCATGTTATGATTTGCCCTTTCTTTCAGGTAAAGGGGAAACTGGATGCTGGCTACAATAACACTAACCGCTCAGTATTTCACTTAAGAACACATTTTGATCATTGATTTAGTTTTCTATCTCCAGTTCGATTTGATTACCTCTGTATTTTGAAAGCATGCTGTTAGAACTCAAAATGGATCTGTCCACCTACTGTTCTCCAATCTTAAAAAGAGAACTTTGGAGGGCAGTGACCATCTCTACTGAAAAAGCAGAAACCAACTAAACAAAATATATAGATATCTATATCTCAGTGAAATCAGCTGATGCATTGGGTACAGTGATTTGTAAAACATGAGTTTCTCATACAGCTTAGTGTTGCTCTGTCACACCATCCTTGTGTTGGACAATATTTTAGTACTGTATATGTGCTTTTGTGGCAAAACTTCATTATCTGTCATGTTAAAGAGCAGTAAAACATTTAAGACTTTAGCATGCATCAAGATATTTAAGACTCCCCTTTTTCCCCTCTCATAAGTTTACATTGCTTTCAAAAAAAAATCAAAATGAAGAATTACTTTTGAGACCACTGCTGCAGCATTTCATACTTGTACAAGAGAATAAAAATGATCAGCGTGTTTGTAAGGAAAACAATATGAGGAATCTAATGACGATTGACCTTTTAGTACATGGTGTCATGCACTGTAACTGTGTTCACCACTAGATGTCAGGTTTGTGCTTCTATTCAATCAGCAGTCTAATTCTACAACTCACTGGTGATGATAATGATAACTTGGCTGTTTCCTTTTCCTGGTTACCACAGTATATTAAATATGTTGCTATATAAGTAGTTTTAAACACAGCATGTTCAAATAGTGCAAGGTATAATGTAAATATTGGCAGATTTCGAACATAGTGTCAACAGATCAACAGATATTGACATCCAAAGGCTGAAGATAGAAAGTGAGTCGAAATCTTAATTTTAGACCTGTTACAGCTAGACTTAGTCTAGCTAAAGAGCAAACTTAATGGGTGCGATACTGTATTGTTGATCACCCATACTCACTCTCTTATATGGTTCAACACCCCCCCCAGGTATCCCATTTGCCTCTCTTCTGTCCAGTCCACAAAGGCTTTTGCATTACTGCAGTTCTAAGTTACGTTCTTTGATGTAAATACATTTACATTGCTCCAAATGCACATGCAATGCTCATAAAAAAACTGTAGGTAGCAGAAGTTAACCATAAGTAAAGCACAGTTGCTGTTGTGCTGTTCAGCTATATTTGATGGACCAAGAATGTATCATACTTGGTCTGCAGCTCTTTTACACCACTGTTGTACTTTGACAACCTGTAGGTATAGTGAAGGCCTGGTGAGGTAGTATTTCTTTTTTCCCTGTAAAAACCTGACTTGTCAACCACTTTTTCTAGTGAATATACTTTTAAATACAATTACAATGTAAATTTGATATAAATGACATTGAAAATACACTTAGTTACAGCTGTGTTATAATGTATTACCTAATATTCTCATCACACTACAGGACACCAACAGAATCCCCCAAGTAACCTAGAAGATAATATAATAGGGTTAATATCCATGGGTACATTTACAACTGTACAATCTCCTTAAAAATGCCCTGCCAAGTTAGCTCTGTAGCTGGCATGGAGTTTAGCTGCAAACAAATGTCCTTGCATGATTCACCTG
>NW_005187903.1:0-1025 GCF_000239375.1 Pundamilia nyererei
TTTTCTCCGATATCCGATCCAGTAATTTAGGTCAGTATCGGACCGATACCGATACGTAATATCGGATCGGTCCATCTCTATTCTTAAGTAGCCTCGCCATTTGAAGCTTATTTAAGGAACTGAGACAACAATTCTGAAACAAAATTATCCTCTATCAAATATAAGCTATAATCATTCAACACAGCCAATGTAATATGAGAAAAAGCAACAAACACTGCTCTAAGGAATAATAGATAGAAAGTAGACCTCACTAAAACAGGATGCAACCATGCTTCCTGAATCCATGACTGTGGTAGTGTTACACCCCTGAAATGATGGGCCAACACATCTCCCGTGCAACATATTTATTTTTACAGGAAACTGTAAAGACAGAAAAATGTATGATTAATCAGTTCTTTCGGTGCGCGGGCCGTACGCTGCCTCTTCACCACTGACACTACTTCTTCTAGTGTTGAAAACATTACTTTTTACAAGTAACTTATACAGTTTTATATTCATATGCACCACCATAAACTGCTTAAATCACAAAAATACATTTTACTATACACATGAATAACATTGTGAACACATGAATAACATTGTGAACTCTGATTACAGTTTTATATTGTTTTTACTACTGTTTTAATCTATTTATGAACCTGACTTCTTAACTGTATTTATTAAACTAGATTTCTTTCAAATAAAAGTTCTTCTTAACATATTTCTATAGCATTCACTCTTCATGAACTAAACATAAAGCAATTCACATTTTCTCCTATTGTGCAAAATATATATCTTGTGGCTTTAACCCAAAAATACCTGCACCGAGCTCACAGAGTTTTGGTACAGTCTAACACTTGGATCGGCACAGGCTAACAACAGGATGAACTTGGAAATTAGCTCTCTAGCTTAACATTCGCCACAAACAAGACACTTATCATTAATCGCCACTGCTGTCTGTCACTTTTATAACATCTGTTTATATTATCAACCACCTAGCTTACCTGTAAAGACATAAAAATGTCTGATTAATCAGTTCTTTCAGC
>NW_005187903.1:38903-40191 GCF_000239375.1 Pundamilia nyererei
GCCAAAGTGCTGCTCATAGGGGGTCATATGATTGTTGGGTTTTTCACCATATGTATTATTATAGGATATACTGTACAATATAAAGCGCCTTGAGGTGACTGTTGTTGTGATTTGGCGCTATATAAATAGAATAGAATAGAATAGAATAGAATAGAATAGAATAGAATAGCATTCATAACTTATGGGGATTTAAGTTCAGTTCATGTCTTCAAACAAGGTAAAAAAAAGGGACACCCCCGTTATATTTTTTTGTGCTTATTATGTCTTATTATATTTGCTGAATCAGTGTTATCTGCAACACTTTACATGTTCTATGGCATTACTTAAAGATACCACTAGATGGCGCCTAATGCTCAGGAGGAACGTAAACCCTCTTCGGAGGCAAATCTGCAGAATAAATCCTGCAGTTGAAACTGTAAACAAGCTCATGATCTGTGCCTCTTTATTTTAATGCACAGCTGCAGGATCTAGGATTGCACACCTCCCAGCCACCTGTCAGACCAGGGGGCACAACACAGTCAACTTATCAATTCTAAATCCACAGAAAATTTACAGTTTTAAGACTTTGAAAGTACTGATAGAATTGTTTACCTGTGAGCCTGCAGTACATTGCATTTGTTACGATGCAGCTAAAGAGTCAACTGTCACAGCAAGCTAGCTTTCACTAGATTGTTCTTTAAAACATACAGATGTGGCTCTGATCCATTTGTTGTCAGTTTTTATGACAGGCACAGATTCATCATTGTCTTTATGGAAACTATGTACAAAAATGCAGTTTAAAATTTGTCTAAAGAACTAATATATATGATAAAAATCTGATTTATATCTATTAAAGTAGTACTTTACCCTGAACAATGAATTGTTGTTTTGTATTTGCATCCATGAAATTAAGTCAGTGAAAAAAACACTTTATATTTGAATTTATTAACTTTGCTGCTTCACATGAATTTTGTTAATAATAAGCATTACATTTATTTTTTCATTTTCATTTAATTATACACAGCAACATAATGACTCACAATTGTGCAACTTACAGGCAAATATCACAATCAAACATGGCACTTACAACTGCATCAAAAACATGACCTGTTTGAACATTGATCCTCACAATATATGTAATATTTACTTCTTTTTCTTTGATCAAACTGACATAATAGCAATAAACTGAAGAACAATGTAGGAGCAAAGCAATCAGCCATAGAAGTTTAAAAGAAAATCTATACCCTGTGTCCACAGACACTGAAAAACACGCTAAGATGAATGTGTGCAGCTGCATAATTCGAAAGAT
>NW_005187903.1:40941-50483 GCF_000239375.1 Pundamilia nyererei
CAAAACCCCAAAATATGCTGCGCCAAAAACTGGTCTGCCCCAAGAATCGAGCGCCCCGGCACAAATGCCAAAACGTCACAGTCTATATATGGCTACAGGCCAGTGGACACTCTTTCAATGATGAGGATGTACACATGAAAGCTGGTTTGAGCAGAAAGTCATGGACACCATTTATGTGAAAAGAGCCTAAGGGTACATCTGTCACCATCTTACAATGCTGTGATTGCAGCCATTCCCCAACTCTCTGTGAATGGGACTCAAGGCCATTGATCAGTGTCCTTTTGATACAGACTAAAATATCAACGTGCTGGGATCTTGTTCTGATTCGGAACAATGACAGAGACAAAGGAGAGCAGCCGTACCTGTTGACTTTGATTTGTTTCTCTTTCACGATTTGTGAATAAGTGGTGTTTTTTTCCTCACTGTTGAGTAGAGTACATGCCGATTTATCCCTGCGGAACAAAACACACAGAGGACATCAATGCAAGTTATACAGCCTGAAAGCTACCTCTGCGGCTGATTTGAATAAGATACAAAAATCATTCATGTCCTTTATCTATATCTATGCGTTCTTTTTAGTATCAGTCAATTTACATCTGTATATAAAAAGCTGGAGAGGCTGAGGACGATGGACTAAATTCTGGAGGCTCATGTCTATTAATAAAAAAGCACTGGAGTGTTTTCATCAGAAACTGGAATCCACAGAGCTGTTAGTTTCCTGTTAATCATAGGCTAAAAACAATAGATGCTCCCTGTTATGGTTCATCAACAAACACACAACAACTACTTTCGACCTGTTTAAAAAAATACTTAGCACTTTATGCTCAAGTGGGGTCTGGAGACTATCCCAGGCTTAGTGTGAAAGATGCGATACAAAACAGACTGTAGCAAGACAAACTATCCACACTCAATCACAATCACTCGAGAATCACCAAATAACTTCACTCATATGTCTTAGGCAGTGGGACTAAGCTGGAGCGCCCAGAGAAAACCCACACAGACACAAGGAGAATGATGTAAACAGAAAGGTCAAAGGTCAATTGGCAGTCAAAAGGTAGCTAAAGGATGAGCTATTTGTTTATTTGAGTGATTTATTTATTCGATTCAGTAAAAGGACTAGATGTTGTAGTCCCTGATAATGCATTACTTTAAATGGCGAGAATCTTGAGGGATGGCTGTTATGAGGAAAGGCAGCCCAGAGACATCGTTGTGTGCCTCAACTTTCGGTCTTTAACCCAGGCTAATCTGCCATTTTTAGGGGGATTAGATTTCTGATCTAGATTATCATATTAAGATTTGGGACACATCGCCAGTACTGGACCTTGGATTCATCGGGTGTTTCGGCCATTATCACTAGACACCCTCATCAAGGAGGCCCTGCCAGGGTTGATCAGGCCCTGGAGTGTGTCTGTGGTTTATGTTAAATTGTTATTTCTCTTCTTCTTTCTTCTGTTTAGGTTCCTACAGTTTATTTTCTATCTATTCACTGCAACTGAGAAATAATGCTTAACTCTTTAGCATTTATGGAGCTTCACTTCTTTAAAGGGATAGAAAAGGTGATAGAGAGAAGTAAGACAAAAGGGACAAGATAGGAGAGAGCAGAGAGGAGAGCCAGAAGGGGGGCGCCTGATCTAGCTTCCCACACCTCCCCGCTGGATCGGTCTGTACGCTCTACCTCCCCACTGCCTCCCAGAAAAGGGAAGAAGAGCAGATAATCATTTTTTATTCATTTATTTGTTCATTAGTAGAAACAAAGAGCATGAACACCACCTCTGCTCTGTCCGATGTCACATAAGATGTCACTGATTGGATTGTCTTCTATAGCTTCCACTTGATTAGCTGAAGCAAACCAAAAGGAACAGCAGTATGACGCTGTGCAAGTTTTGATGACATGTTTAAAGTCATTGATATACTTGTACATAGTTCTGAAAAAACCAAACCTGAGTCAAATCCAGAGGTCCGAGTGTCTCCTTCAGGTTTTCTAACATCACAAAGTTTTATCAACAGAATTATTGAAATGAGTAGAGCTGCAACACAGACTGTTAAAAAGAATGACAACACAGAGACAACAGGTGGGGAGAGGGATGTATCACAAGAGGTGCAACCAGGAGGAGGTGTGGATGTAGGTGGAGGTGTGGTGGTGGGTTTGTCTAAAACAAAGCAAACACAGTCATTAAGTTGTCGTCACATTGTGAATGTTGAAAGCTGCAGAAACACAGACAGGTGAGTGTGTCACCTGTGACAGTGATCCAGCTGGATGGAGACTCTCCATGACCGCTGATGTCACACTTGTAGAGGCCTTCATCAGACCTGGAAACATGCTGGATGGTCATGTGACCTGTAGGCTCTTTTCCGATGAAGACGCCATCTTTGAAGAAAGCAGCTGTGAGGTTGGAGGGAGTGGTCTCTGTTTTACAGAGCAGAGTGACGTCATCTCCCTCCATCACAGGGAGGACAGGACTCTGCAGGATCACTGATCCACCTCAACACAGAGACAAACTACAGCATTTCATCCATTTACACACAGCTTCATCAACACTAACTCCACACACTCAGCTTACCAGTGACTGTCAGGTTAACCATGTTACTGATGGTACTCTGATTGGACTCACACCAGTAAACTCCACTGTCCCATATAAAGAGATCAGTGATTTTACAGGAAGAACTATTCTTTTTTCCCCAGTCGACCCCACACAGAGTCCTGTTTTCCATGTTTGTGTTTCTCCTCAGAGTCCATCCAGCAGAGCTGTCGTCCTCCTCACAGCTCAGAGACACAGAGTCATAATCAAAGAACTGAGAGCTGCTGGGACTCACAGTCAGACGAGCTGTGAGGGTTAAAATAAAAATTATGTTGATCTTTTTTAAAAATAATGCCACAAAATTATTTCTACTTTCAGTAGTTTTACATTAGTGACCCCCACTGAAAGAAGGAGTAACAGACTTGATCATTTAACATAATGAGGTTACTGACCTTGATTTGCTGCACAGCTCAGCACTAAGATCAGAACTGAAGAGAAATAAAACAGTTCACTGAATCACCGAGAGGAAAACAATTTAGTTTTCTAAAGGTAACCAAGGAACATTAAACTCTGGTGTCTCCTTTTATTATGTGGCAACCACATATTAAGAGGAGACACTAGATGGAAGAAAAAGAAGATAGAGATGGATATGATGCACTGTAGAATCCAGGCAACAACATCACCAGAGAAGTGAGGAGAAACAGGACTACACAGTAAAGAGACCTCCAAAAGTACAGCGAGAAGTTTGGATAGACCTGCAATGAGATCAAGATGCAGAGATCCATGCCATTCGTATATAGGTGTTTTTTTTTAATGTGCAGGGTAAAGAGGGCGTACCATAAGCAAATACAGACAAGAGAGGTTGCATCTGGGTTATAAAGTATTGAATCTGGGATAGCATTGTATAGGGCAGACACCTCCAAGAACTACAAAGTAATGTCTTGATTTTTTTTCTTTTTTATGCTGCTACTGTGCAAGAAAACTCTGCAGTCCTAAAAATAAAACCTGAGCAGTTAAAGTGTTTTCATCAGAAACAGGAAACTAGATCACTGCACAGCTGCCAGTTTCCTGTTAATCACAGACTGAAAAAATAGATGCTCCACACAGATTAATGCATCATCTTAGTGTTAAACGCAAACGCAGAACAACTGCGTTTGCGTTTAACACTCATAGTGCTACCTGCTCTACTTCCTGAAATAAGGCTTTTAGTTTTATTCGCTAAAGTTGAAAGTGACTTTTATGCTTTACTTGTATTGAGAATGACTTAATAATCTTGAATTAGAATATTGATTGTTAATTTAAGCTGGCAGCTGTTTAACAGACAGTCTGAGCCACAGCTTGCCTCATTGGTGAGACTGGTCTAACCCATTTACCGTAACATCAGAGGAAAGGACACCACACTGCTGCTGCATTACCAAACAAGTTGTCTGCAGGCACTGGTGACATCATACTGCTCAATTCACTCACTGAGACCACAGCCTCACTTCAGGTTTGACAGCATTTCAAGCAGCTTGAAAGTGAATTGAGGCTGCAGTTTGGGGGAGGTCTCAGACGGGACTGGCAGCAGGGTGGGTATATCCACAAATACTATCATATGTAGATAAAGCAACAGAAGGGATGAAACTGGTCTCCATAAATGATCTCCGATTCTAAATGGATACTTTATATAACATTTCTTGCTAGTACTGGTTTCAACCATCTTTTGCCTTCTTCATGGCGTAAATTTATTCACCTCAGAGAATTTAGTCTATATTGGCAAGATATCATCACACAGTTGCTGAAGACTTGTCAGCTACTTGTCCACAATTCAAAGCTCTCCTTTCACCAAATCCAAAAGGTTCTCTAATGCATGTGGTGCTGTGGCACATCAGCTTTAACTTTCCACATGTTGGGTTGTCAGAAATGTTCTTCTGCACAACTTGGATGCAATAGGTCAATCATACTGAGTTACAGCAATATGACTGGCCATTTGTTGTCGATTCAGTTTTGTTTATATAGCACCAATTTACAATGACATTCACCTCAAGATTTTGCCTAATATGGTTGTGCAGCAAGGTAATATACATCAACACTGGCAACAACTCATTCTTCACTCATTTAGCCTACTTTTTATTTTATTGCTTATTTATTACTGTATATCTCAAAAATCTAAAAAAGTTGATTCTGTTCATCTGGACGAAGCGTTTTCAGTGGGAGAAACCTTTCGTCGCTCATCCAAGTGACTTCTTCAGTCTCAGCTGACTGCAGGTTTTCCCAATCTTATAAGGTATGACTGAAACTAGCACCACTGACGAACATTGGGCTGTGAAGTCAGTTCAGTGATCATTAATATGCAAATTGTCACGACCATTGATCACTCACAATATTGATCATGTTCGTCCTCAAGATGTTCTAAAGATGAATTCAGTCTGACGTAAATATTTCGTGCCTTCTCCATAATAACTCATCAACAGCAGATGGTTAAAGTACAGAAATGTAAACAGAGAGAATCTACTCACAGAGATAAAGTAGAAATGTTTCCTCCATTGTTGCTCTTAGTAATCTGCTGTTTCTCATCAGCAGTGACAACATATAGTGACCCAGTCCTTCCTCTTCATATATGTCTGTTTCCATATATAAAAGCATGTGTCATAGTCCCTGTTGGGTTATTTTAGGGCTCGCCGTTGTGGTCAGATTGTTGACACCTATGGTGGTAATCAGGATGTTAAAACAACTGTTTGCTCGCACTTCACCATGCTTAGTTTTCTCTCTCTTTCTCCTTCCTTCTACCAAGTAAGAGCTCGAAATCACGTTCAGATTTCTCTGGCATTAAATGATTGTTTTTCAGAGAGAGAGAAAAACACTAAACTAACTTATGTTTGGGAGCTCGGCGGTCCCTGCTTCTATATCAATCAATAGATCCCCCAAATACACAGACACAAGAGAAATTGATTTGGTTCCACCCATAAAAAGCTCATTTCCTTCGAGATAGTACATGTTTATGCTAGTGCATGTCCTAATCCCACAACAAATGTACAAACCTTAGGAAATCATAGACAAGCATTTCTTGTCGTTGATAAAGGTTGCAAATTGTCGTATGTGCCACCAGCTACAGGTTGAGACATAAACCATTTTGTATTCTTCTAATATATAGTTACCCCCCCCCCCCCTTTTTTTTTTTAAACTCTCCCTGGGTTAAGTGTTTGGCAGAAACAGCAACAGGCAATCACCAGAGCCTGAAAACCACCACACACTTAGGGTAATGGGAACCAACACAAGCCCAGATGCCCCAAGTGGCTGCAGCCTAGAGTGAAGCCCAAGCCACAATGGAAACCAGTGTGTCAGACCAGAAACACTCCAGTCAAGACCGAGTGAGAGCCAGACAGCACAACACGATCCCACCCATGTAGCACAGATGACCAGGAAGAGGAGTCCAAACTAATCTCCCTTTTTTAGTAAAGTAACTAGTGTATATGTAGTGATAAGCTGGGTTAGCTGCTGCTGATCATTTTCAGAGGTGTTCCTGAGTTCCTGCAGTGACCTGTAAGTCTGTGTTTATTGCAGTGCTGCCTGAGGGCTTCAACACCTTCAGCATTCACAGTCTGCAGCCTGGTGCTTTGTGCACTGGGACGTCTCTGGATTCTCTGAAGATGAATGGGTTAACTTAAAACCTCCCTGAGGTACTTTTTACGTCCAGTAGAGGGAGATGTTGGCTCTGCATGAATGTGAGCAGAAGCTACTCTTCCAAAGTGTCCTGCAAACTCAAGTTTTTAAAGATTTGTTGATTTGTGTATTTATACATCTGCATTTGCTTCATGTTCTTTTGTTGCCGTCTCAGTCTATTGTTAGTACAGAGTACATACATGTTGTGTCCTGAGAACTGTCAACAGCAGGACTCAGTAAACTGTTGTCAGATAATGTTAGTCGTGGCAAATGTTAACTGGGTGTCAGGTTCATATTGTAGGATTGTCATTTATGCTTAGAAATATATATTTAGAAATGTATAATCATTCAGAAGTATATAATCATTTGTAGATTGAAAGAATGTCTCATCCTAGGGGGTCTGTAACAAGTCTGCATAGTGTGAAGAGGGGAGTGCGTTCACTCCTCTTCAGAGTATTCTGGCATAGATCACCCACGCAGACAAAATAACTGTGGTCAAGCGAAGGATTGGCGCTCATCTAGTTCTCTCCCTTGTGCGCGAGTGACACAAGAACGTTGCCTACTTGTTTCTTGCGTTGCTGTGCAGTAGAATTATCTTGAACGTTCCAGCAAATAGGTTTATGCTAGACAAACCCATCACTGGGTATGATATACAATTTTTATTCGTTATCAAGAATAACATAAAACATAACAACCAAACAGAAAAGCAAAGGATAAGGATAAGCTATAGTTGTGGCTGGGAATTCATACAACTACAGAGACACGTGTTGGGAATGTGGAGTGCCGACCTCTATAAAACTAAAAACCATAAATGTGCACAGCAGGTGAAATGCCATGAAGTGGTTTTGAGTGGAGCTGAGTACGGAGGCCTGTACTATTAAGCAAGCACGGTAAGTACTGCACAGTAGTTTATTGCAGTCAGGGCTCTGTGTGCGGGCAGGCGGAGATGAGGATCCAAACGCAGGACCCGGAGACTGAATTGCAACTCAATGCCTCAAGTTTATTGCTGGTGACGAAACAAAACATGAACTGACAAAGAGCACAGTGAACAGAAACACACAAGCAAATCTGAGGGTACAACACAACCCTGACACAAAGAAACACGGGGCTTAAATACACTGAGGAAGTCAGGAATGAGAAACAGGAGGGAGACATCAGGGTTAACGAGACAGGGGGAGCAAAGCTAGACAATAAAACAGGAGACAAGAAACAGAGACGCAGACTTGACACTGAACTAAACCTTTACAAAACACCAGACACAACCTGAGAACTAATCGCTCACCAAGAATACCTGAAACATAGATTAGTAATAATGATCAGCAAAACACCAGAGAATCAGAAAATAATCCATAATGCAAAAACAAACCAAAACATAAGAAACTGAAAATGCTTGGTCAAAATCACCCAGAACTGTGACAATTGTAAAAGCACTTATGTGGATGGAGGTCCCAGGTAATCTCTAGTGAATATGACCCTTTGGGGTGGTTCTGACTCACACTGACCTAACCTCTAATTATATGATTCATTAAGCGTGTTCTGTCTACAGATCGGGATATTTTTGGTGCTTTTCTACAAAAGCTGTAAAGGAAAACTTGTGTCCTGTTGATGGGATTAACCACCAGTAAAAAAAAAAAAAAAAGAAGAAGAAGAAAGAAACACAGAACACACGAATAAAATAAAAAACAGTCGGTGGTTTTAACTATTGAACTTTAATAATGTAACAGATTTTTTCAGCTTTGCTCAGTCTGTGGTTTAGGTTATTGTTATTCTAATTGAAGTGTTTCTAAATTGCATACAGGGAACAGGGAAAGGAAATGCAATAAGAAAGACAGGAAGCCTATATAGTAAATGGCCTGCATTTGTATAGCGCTTTACTAGTCCCTAAGGACCCCAAAGCGCTTTACACAACCTGTCATCCACCCATTCACACACTGGTGATGGCAGCTACATTGTAGCCACAGCCACCCTGGGGCGCACTGACAGAGGCGAGGCTGCCGGACACTGGCGCCACCGGGCCCTCTGACCACCACCAGTAGGCAAACACAGGGTTAGTATCTTAACACAGCCTTTCACCCACGCCCACTGCATTGTTCCCACTTAACTCCTCCCACTCCTCACAGTCAGAATTTTTAGCTTTCTCAGCACTTTAGTTTTCATTCATCATTTCATTTATCGGAGGGTGAGAATGGTTGTGTTTCTTGGCTGGACTCTGCTCTCTGTGCGCCTGCTGGTTTGTGCCTCCCAAGGTGAGCTGTGGTCTCTACCAATTTTAAAGCATCTGGGTTTAATAAGTAAGAAAGGATTTACAACTTTTTTCATTTTTTTTTAAAGAAAAATTCTTTCTATTATCTAAGATGTAGAATTAGAATTAAATGCAACTTAAACCTGGAATGGGCGCCTTCAAGATAAAAGTTATGAAAATCAAGTTAGGAAAGTATCAAATATTGAGGGGGAATTTGGGATGTGGATTTTTAACCCTTAGTTGGTGTTCTCCATTAAGACTAAGATGTTTTCCATTAAGACTTTAAGAGTTACAGAGATTTCTATTCACAGTCCCTCATTTTCAGATGGGGGACTGTCTGTACATGTATTTTAATGGGCAGGTGAGGTCTGGTGCCCTGTTATTTCATGACAAATGAAGTAGACATATGAGCTGAGGTTGATTCATAGTGTTGAGTATGGACTTCATAGGGAGCTCAGCAGAACTAAAAGGGAGAAGAGAGAGAAAGGAGGAGTATTATTCTCAAAGTCTAGAACAAAGATATGCCTTTAATAATGTTAGTGCAGTCTACGGGGCCATACTTGGCTGAGCTTTAGCCAAATGCTCTGAAACAAATGATTTTTAAAAACTATTTTTAAACTATGCAACGTAAGAGTTTCTCACGGTGAAGAAGATGAAGAAATGGGACAGTCATCTAGTGATGGTGAGATGAAGCCTCATGATGAACTGAAGCTTTCCACCCAATTGGTCGACTCATGGTTCGAAGCATTGTGATGATTCATTTGCTCTACTGCGCCATCAAGTGGACAATTCAACTGAAGCGAGCTCTGTGATTATAATGATGTGTAAACCTCTAAACTGAATAAATAAATTGTTTTCTTGGTTATTTATCCCGAATATTGTCTCAGTATGTGTGATACAAAAGAGAAAGTGGAAACTATCAGGACAGAGTTTTGGTATGATTGTGTAACTGTCAGCCTCAGACAGTCAGTCAATACTATAATTCAGATCATAGATCAGTATATTTGCATATTTGTATAACTATAAAAAGAAAGCTGTAGAGCTGACACTTTCGAGACTTTATCTAATGTGTAAGCATCACAGCAGATGCCTTTGTGTAGCTGAGGCTGAAACAGAAAAACGATTTTATAAAAATATTC
>NW_005187903.1:51810-53885 GCF_000239375.1 Pundamilia nyererei
AACACACGATTCAACGCTTCGACACACAGGACGCATCACATCAGCAGCAAAATTAATCATCTAATTTCAGCCCCACAGGGCAGCTTTTTGGGTGAATACAGACAGACACACAAACAAGCAGCAGCTGAATGTGGTCGTCATGATCTCCAGGTCTTGGAACCAGGGTTTTTAACTTTAGGTGGTTTAGGGATTGTCTGCGTTTATAGTTTTAAATTAAATTCAGTAAAGCTGTGTATTGTTCTCAGATGGATTTATGACTGTACATGGTTAATATCTGATATTTAGCTTTCAGTGTGGCGTGTATTCCCATACACTCGAAATGTGAGGGCTAAGTTGCTGGGTCTTTTGGGTAAGCCATCATAGATAATTTAGCTCTCAGAAGATAAATTGTTGACTAATTTGTTATTTAATCTAACATGTGGCAAATCACTGAAATAAAGTTCAGTGCATAGTTGATATAAATTGTCATGTTCATGTCAACGCCTTGATAAATAATGCTCAAAAAATATACATTTCTTGTGCTGTGATATTATGTCACAGGAGTGTAAATCTGTAAACCCTCAGAGTCACATGGTCAGTAACACATGTGAATGGCAGCCACACACGATTCCCACTTTTCTGTTTTAAATTAAACCCTGTTTTAAATTCATGATGGTACACGTGCATTGTAGCCTCTGTCGTGGTTCGAATTTTTGAGGAAGAGACATACGACTGAAAGTCCATAGTGGGTCAACACAAAGGATTTTATTAAAACACATATATGTGGTGAAGATGGGCTCTACAAAACAGCCTCAATCTCCCGCCTGACAATAGGTGGGTGTGATATTTATACTTATGATGACCAGTAACTCACGTCACCGCAGATGAAAAACAACATGCCTGTTCCAATAATTCTATTTCAGGAGATATTCTAAAACAGAACAGTTCCTTTCTCAGTTCCTCCACCGCCTCCGAGATGCATCCTGTTATTACACTTTTCTAGACTTACACAACATTTGCAATCAGTTTACCCAGACAGACTATGTGTCTGTGTTGTTAACCTAAGTGCATGACCTCCCTCTACGTCATCTGTTACCAGGCAAACATCCATAACACAGGGCACACGGCCTTTATTTCATCTCTTAAACAATCATGTATAATATGTGTTAAATTGTGTATATATATATAAGCAATTCTTTCAGCTTGAACTTTGCTCCATTGATCAGTCGAACTCGCACCGGCTGTAGCTTCAAACCATTAATTAACTTCAGCTCTTTAATAAGCACAACAAGGCAATATATATGTGCATATAAGATCATAATGTAGTTGTACTAACACCTGAAATACAGACTTTAATATAACATCAACAGTTTCAATAAATGTGTCAATGAAATGATAACAATGATAAATCATGAGTGATGCAACAGTAATAATAATGATTATGCATAGTAAAATAATATTTCATCCCGATACCTCTTACAAAGTCACTTCACTTTACTTTACAATTACTTATTTTCAAAAGTAATTAGTTTCTTAGTTACTTTTTAAAAACATGAATTAGAACCTGAATAGGTGATAAAGCGATAGATCTTCTACTCTTCTACTTTCTGCCTAATAAATCATATAAAATCTAATCAAATGGAAAATTTTCTTTTTAACATTTCTTTTATTAGTTTTGCTCTTTTAACTTCATGCATCAAGCAAAAATTTAATTATATGCAATATTCTCTGACTGGAGGAAATTAGTTTAACATTTAAACCTATTTTCTGCACATTCCAGCACATAAAATTTACACTCAGTCTTTCAAATAGATGCAAGTAAAACACAGCAGAAAATAAATAAAATCAAAGACTCAGCGGTCCTGTTGCTCTATTTTCTCCTGTAAAGCAGGAGTGCCGTAGGCAGAGGTGTGCCCTGGTGCAGGTGTGCTGCAGCGTCAGTGGAAAAATCTGTGAGTTTCCCATTACGTCGTAGCGCACTCGGTGCTTGCTTGGAAGTTTAGGGTTTTTTCACTGTAAAAAGAAGTTTTCTTCCCACGCACAACGGACACTAATGTTTTTGTCACTTTTTATGGAATCAAACTCAAAGTAAGGTC
>NW_005187903.1:56246-58858 GCF_000239375.1 Pundamilia nyererei
TTTAGTTTGTCAGTAGATCAAGTGGGAAGTGAAATTAATTTGACTGATTCAACGGTCATTCTTGGAGGTTGTTCAGCAGCGTAAATGTGACCTAAAAGGAGACCAGACTCAAATGTAAAAACATTTATACATACATGCACATATACATGCGCACTCATGTGAAAATATGATGCTCAGTTTTCACTGCTGTAACCTTCGAGCTGGGCTCGATTTATGCTTGCACGTGTGAAACGTATTCCCACATGAATCTATGTCGGCCTTCAGCAAATGTTACCATGTTGAGTAAAATAAAATAAGAGCTGCTTTCCTGATACTTTAAACTGTGACTGTAAGATTGACACAACTTGCTAAACCATTAATCCCACTTTTGAACTTTATAGCAAGACCACAATGGTGCAAAAAACAAAAACAAAAAAACAAAAAACAATATCCAAACATAATATAATAAATAAGGGTGGAAGGGCTTTAGTCATTATCCATATAATCTTTATTTATGGTGCACTACTCATCTGAAACACTCGTCATCACAGCGTTTCTGGTTTTCAGCTTTGTTTTTTCTTAAGAGGATCTTTGTGTATTTACCTTTTGTTTATATTTTGTGTATTTTTTTGAATGTCAAGCAGTCGTTTCATTGTGACACTTCTATTTATCTCTGCTATAAAAATCAAGTATACAATCAGGCTTCATGTCCGTTTTCACACACAGTAAAGTCCTGAAGTATTTCTGTTGTTTGCCAGTCTTTTTCTTTCAGGCGGACTTTAACTCATCACCCTGTGACTCATCCAGCATCTGTGTGGCAGGGTGACAAATCAGCTCTAGCACAGACTGGACTGCCGGCTCTGTCCGCAGTTAATGACTAAATCCCTGTCATAAACTGCACACAGTGCAAAAAATCTTTTATTATAATTTGTCTCAGTGTAAAGAGGGGGAAATACATCCCTTTTAAATTCAAAATATTTTTGTCTTAACATCGGGAGGAAGAAACCTCTCCTGGGCCTTTCTGGATGGAGATTGCGTGTTCTTCCTGTCTAGGCTCTCAGTCGTCGTTAGTGGGGTTAGGTGAACTGGTGATCTAAATTGCCCACAGGTGTGAACATGAGTGTGTGGTTGTCTGTCTCTCTGCATCAGCCCCGTGTCAAGCTGGTGACCTGTCTAGACTGTATCCTGTGGAATCTGGGTTAAGGTATATCTGCCGTAATGGTTGCTTTGCTCACCACCGCAACCAGTCTGACAGTCTATTTATATGTTTGAAGAAGAATGAATACTGCACTGCCTTGGGGATTTCACCCAGCAAATATATCAAAAAGGTACTAATTACCAACAAGGTCCATTAAACTTCAGAGATGTTGTTCAGGTCATACAAATGGTTTCCTGACAATTGCAAGCGTTAAATTGCACCGTGAGCCACACACAGCCAGCTTTAATGACTGCCAGACAAGGGAAATTCCTTTTTTCTGTCACTGTACAGAAGTTTCACTGCACTTTTAAACCTAATAAAGTTTGAAACTTTCTGGGTCACCAGAGATTGAAGTCAGTTATGTCTGTTTCATTTCTAAAACTGATATACTTTCTACTTAAGACTCAGCAAGTCAGAGAAGCAGTAGTAGTGGTGCAGTAGAGCTATGAGCAACGCACCGAGGCCCAAACGTCTGATAAAAAATCATTAGCTGATTCGGAGAAGAGTCAGGAAACACAGGGCTGGGTCAGAACAGTAAAGTTCACACAGTATTTCTCAAGTATTTTTCCTGGAAACAAATGGGCATGTTGATCATTTTGGGGGGAAAAAAACTAACAAAAACTTGCAGTGACACACATGTTACAGGTTGCTCCAGTGGTGTGATGTTGACCCATACTGAGCAAGTTCCAGGATGACTCTGTTACTTCATTGACAACATGCGGCATTCAGCCACTTTTGGACGTTAAATATTCTTCTGGTGCCAAATGTATTGCGCCCAGTAATAAAAGCAAGCTCCTCAGCAAATATAACTCCGCAAGGAGCACTGAGATCATCGAGCCAGATGATCTTATTACAACTCAGGTCTGGTTTAAAGCAGAGAGGAATTTGGGCCTTCGCAGGATCATTTATTATGGCAGTTTCATATCGCAGCTGCAGTGCTTAGACGCTGGAATGAGTTAATATTGGTAATTCAGAATCTATCCAGCCTTTCAAATTCTGTCTTTTTTATGTCGGCTTTAATCTGAGTTCAGTCTGAGAACCATCGGGTTTGTTTTATGTTTGTTTTTATGTTAAATACATTGTATTTGTGTCATCTCACGTCTTGTTTTCTGTATTTGTTTTCTCTTGTTCATTAACTAACTAGTTTGGTCAACTTTGTTGCTTTTAAATGTGCTATAGAAATAATTGACATTGACTGATACAACACTGGTCTGCCCAGCTATTGGTTGGTAAATTTATTTATGTAGTGTTCTCTTTGCCCGACTCTCCCCCAGTTCAGTCCATGGTAAATGAACTGTGAACTCACAGAATGCAGGCTGCATAAACCATATTTTACTCTCACCTAACACTCAAAGCACTTTGCACTCCAAGCTGTAGCAGCAGACACTTTTAACATCTGCGTTATTTGATACACGGCGCTGCTTTACAATTATTC
>NW_005187903.1:60154-60951 GCF_000239375.1 Pundamilia nyererei
AACAATGTCTAACTGGCATCTGTGAAGCCCCACACTTACTTCAGTCCTTACTCTGTACTTCTAAATATCAGCTTTAAACTGAATTTATCATGTGAATTGTTGCATCATTTAACCCCATCTGTGATTCTTTTACCTCACCTTCTTCTGAATATCAGATTTTCCCCTGAGTAATTACAGTATTTTAGTAATAAATAAATAAAATTTGCCAGATCTGTGTCATGGTTGACCCAGGGAGCAGACTGAGACAGCACATACTGAATTTAAGATCTTTATTTTACAAAAGCAAAATTGTAAGTCATCATTTTCCTTACTAAGTACTGGAGCTACATCGTGACATTAAGGCGACATCAGGGAAACATCAGAGATGATGGGCTTGGAGTACTGAGTGTAGGGAGACAAAAGAGTGATGGCTCAAAATGACTCCTCCTGGCAGTTCTAAGTGATTAGCTCTAATGTTTGTACGGACTTTCAATGAGTGATCAAAAACATCTGCAGGTACATTCAGTGTTGATATTTGACACATCTGAACCACAAGGATACAAAATAAACTGATTAATATAAACTGTGTGGAGTCGCAAATTTTGAAGCCAGCATGATAACCTTATCTAACGGATGATGTGGAGATCCAGCTTATTTAGATCTGATTAACATCAGTTCACTAAAGAAAAAGACCCCCTGAAAAGATTAGAATTGTTGAGACAGAGTTTAATACACTGAATCATCTGAACAGCAAGAAAGTACATAGCAAAGCAAGCAAAGCAATCTCGGGGGTGTAGAGTAGCACAAACAGCAAAGCC
>NW_005187903.1:61363-63774 GCF_000239375.1 Pundamilia nyererei
AGTTTAATACACTGAATCATCTGAACAGCAAGAAAGTACATAGCAAAGCAAGCAAAGCAATCTCGGGGGTGTAGAGTAGCACAAACAGCAAAGCCCGTTAACTGCCCCTGCTGCTGGGTAACGTTCCACCTGTCCTCCAGTCAGAAACAGCAGGTGCAGGGTCAGGTACAGGCCACGGTCCTGCCAGGGGTGGTCAGGACTCTCAACAAGGGCCATCTGCAGAGGGGCAACCTTTGAATAACCCTTTGCTTAGCCTTATCTCAAAACGCGGTCAGACATGGCACATTAATGAAAATGATTAAATCTTACAACAAGCAGTATGCATCAACAGGTGCTCATACAGGAAGTGGCATAATCATATGATATACGTGTGAATAACACTTAACTGAACTACATCACTAAGTTACATGCAATTTAAATTTATTGGGTAAATGTTTAACATGCTGATTCTGATACAGTGGACCCTCGTTTATCGTGGGAGTTATGTTCTAAAAATAAAAATAGGTGAAATCTGCAGGACCAGTGCCTGGATTGATTACAAGAACGCCTATGACTCAATGCCCCACACCTGGATCCTGGAATGCCTAGAACTATATATACATGTATACATGTACATGTATACATGTACATGTATATATATACATGTACATGTATATATATACGTGTACATATACGTGTATGTATATATGTATATATGTGTACATATATGTGTACACATATATACATATATGTATATATATGTATATATATATGTATTAATTATGCTGCAATAGGTGTAGGCTGCTGGGGAATTCCCATGATGTATTGAGTGTTTTTTATTCAGTCACCTTTCTCACCCACTATGTATTAATAGACCTCACTGCATTGAATCGTACTTGTTATCTCTGTCTCTCTTTCACAGCATGACTTTATCCTGTCTTCCTTCTCTCACCCAAACTGCTCACCGCTGATGGCCGCCCCTCTCTGAGCCTGGTTCTGCTGGAACTTTCTTCCTATTGATTTTTATTATATTTATGTTATTATTTTATTCTAATTTTTGAGTTCAAGAGAATAATGGGACTCTACTTAAAATCATATTTGTATGCAGAAACTGAATAAGTAACTGAAGTAATTAAATATTTTTTTTGTATTTACATGAATATCTGAAGAAAATATTTCTGATTATTTATAGACAGTCTTTGCTTTAATTCACTTACTACATTAATTTACTATTATAGAGCAGGTATTGGGATCACCTTATAAGAGCATGGAGTGATGGGATATGTGAGTAATCAAACCATGCACTAACATGAACATGTACTAACTTGGAGGAAATGAGCACACAAGCTTTAGATGGGAGGACAAATGAGATTGGACTTACCTCAGGGAGAAAAGAAAACTTGATGACATGTGACCCCCAAATCAGGTCTGAGGTCACTAAAAGGCCATAGATATATGATGTGTATCTGTAAGCATTAGTGTGTGCATGTAAATGTGTGTGGGTGTTGGTAGCTTGCAGAGAGCTTTATAAAGGGAGATTAAAGGTACCAGGATACAACGGTGTTCCAAAAATCAGACGACAGAAATAAAAACACAAATGAATCTTTGATTCATGAAGCTCCACACAAAACAGACTGTCAGTCACCTCCTGAGCCACAACCGCTTTGTGGTTCATGGTTTGATTGCTGGCTGCTGCAGTTTGCATACCACAGTATCTTTTTGCGAGATACAGGAGGACCTGAAGTAGCTCTGCGGTGTTCATCAGGGTGTGAAGGAGTGGGTGTGAGAATGAATAGGTGAAATAATCCAACAAGAACTGTGAGCACTTAAATAACCCAAATGGCGGCGACACAGGCTTTTATTTAAAGAAGGAGAAAAATACAGAGAGGAAGCGGATGTGCTTTATTTGCTGTCACTGATAACAGATGAGAAAGGGCAGATACTGAGAGGAACAATCAAGAAAATGTTTCTGCTTCATCTGTTCTGTGAGTAAATTCTCTCTGGTTGTTTGAGTGTCTGTATTTTAGTCGGGTTATTATTGGAGAAGACAAGAGAAATTTAGATTGGACTGAATTTATCTTAAGAACATCATGAGAACAAAGAGCAGGTCTACAGAGGGACCCATACCAGTTACACAGTAAGAAGGACTCTCGTAGATTTACTTGAAATGTGCAGACATGTTACACTCAGTCAGTTGTGGGTATGTTAGGTTACAAACTGATTGCACAGGTTTAAAGTAATTGGTGAGTGTATGCAATAATAAACAAGCAATAAAATAAAAGTGGAAGGCTAAATGATCGAGGAATGAAGGGTTGCCAGTGTTGATGTATACTAACTGGCCTCTATATTAGGTAACCTGGAAACATGCTGGATGGTCATGTGACCTGTAGGCTGCTTCCTGATGAGGGAGCCATCTTTATAGAAAGCAGCTG
>NW_005187903.1:65910-72888 GCF_000239375.1 Pundamilia nyererei
TGCTGCTGTCTTGTCATGCTGTTTTGTTTGTTATGTGATGCTTTTATAACGAACAGTACTTTGGGGTGTATTTGTTTTATGTAGATCTTTTATTAATGTGTGTAACGTTTTATGCTTTGTTTTATTGCTTTAGTGGAGGTGCGGCCGCTTGCTGAGGGGCTAGGCACGTGAGGTGGAATCCCCTTCCCGATGCATGCGAGTGTACACACCAGGCATAGGTAGATTTCACCATTTAGAGTTTAGTGTGAGTGACAGTGAGGTCTGCAGTGAAGTTACAAGGGTGAGTAATTGGTGGCACCCTTGGGCACTCCTCCTCAAGTGGCCAGTCTCCACTATTTTCTTTAGTTATTCTTTTATCATGCTGTGATTGTTTTAGGGTAGCATCGTGGGAGGGGGTCTGGTCATTTTAATCATCGTTTGTTAATAAAGTGTTTTAATTAACTATTTTGCCGTCTCAACCCTGCTACCCTAGGTGCCTTCCTGATTTTATAGTTGTATGTCTTTAGTAGTTCCTCTTAATAAATTTTGATTTGTAAACTTCCTTTGTCTCACCTCTGCCGTTAATAACGAGTCTGTGGGCTTTGGTAGCCAGTGCAACACGTACATTGGCTAGAGAAATCTTTCCTGGGGTGTAACGCCCTCCCCCAGGTGGCGTTGTCAGTATCTTAGTTAACATCCCCGGTTATTCCTCATCGCGACACCACAATAATTTAACATATTTGAAAAAACAAAACTATTTATAAATATAATAAATAAATAACTAAGTTTAGTGACCTTGGTTTGCTGTGCAGCTCAGCACTGAGATCAGAACTGAAGAGAAATAAAACAGTTCATTGAGTCAGTGAGAGGAAAGCAATTTAGTTTTCTAAAGGTAACTAAGGAACATTAAACTCAACACATGTGGGTATTTATTTTATTTTGTTTTTACGCAAGCTGTGTTAAAAGGACAAGATGAAGGAAGAAAAAGATGGAGCAGGAAGTTTATTTGGCATTGGTAAATAAGTAAGTGTTAGAGAACGATGGCTTCACAGGCAAAACGGGCAAAGGAATCAGTGCACACACTTACGGATCTGTCCCGGATGAGCTTCGGAGAACCGAACGATCCAGGATCACGCGAAATCGTCAACAATCAAATCCAGCTAACTTACTTAGCGAGGTACGAAGAACGGGCCCCTGGAGTCTTTTTTTGGTGTGAGACCAATATTAGCATTCAGTGTGAGCACAGGAAGTCGTGTGAACTTTGTGAAGGGTTTGAAGTGAAGGCATGTGAAAGTATAAAACCGCAGGCTCTCAAAAAGGAGGCCAGAGTTCATGGCCTACTAGATCTTCACTCTTAACCAATTCTGCTTACTTCTCTTTAATCTCTTTTATTCAACGATCCACTTTTCCCCTCCTCATTCTCTGTTGCCTCTATGTGTGAATGAAAACACAAACACTGCTCATGCACCTTTTACCCATATTCTTTCATTTTCTTATTATCGCCAAACATTGTACCAGTATTACCGTGACCGGTATAACATGTCTCAGCCCTACTGCAAAGCTTAGTGCAGAACTTACAATTTGGAAATATCCATGAGAGCAGGCTCAACAAACCTGCACACACATCTAAAGAACTGCTCAGCTGTCCCTGCAGCTAGAGGAGAGCTTGCCCTCACTCCTCCAGCTCCCATCCACTGACTCTGGCAAAGTGTCCTGTTCTGTACATTAGCAGCAGCATTACTGCAACCCAAACCAAACTCTCTTTCACACTAAAACCTTATTTGTGACAGTTTGGCTGTAAAACCTTTAATAAGAGTTTGTTGTTTCCTCGCTGAAGATCTGTTCTAAAAATGACCTTTACAGATCTTAAAGATTTTCCTTGTTTGAGGTGACCAAATACTTATTTTCCACCCTGATTTACGAATAAATTCTTTACAAATCCTACCATGTGGATTCATGGATTTTTTTTTCACATTCTGTGTCTCACAGTTGAAGTGTACCTCTGGTGCAAATTACTGACCTCTGTCATCATTTTAGGTGGGGGAACTTGCACAATCGGTGGCTGACTAAATACTTTTTTGCCCCACTGTATGTGTCGCTAACTGGTGATTCTAGGTGGGTCATGTATGTGAGGTAGGTGAGGTGCTTGAAGTGCACAGAATAAGCTGCTGTATGAGTGTGTGGTTAGTCAACAGCACTTTGAGTTGTCAGTGAGACAGAAAAGAACTTTATATATATGCAAGTTCATTATGTGTCTGTTTAATGGTGCAGACTGATGGTAGTTTGTACCTGTGAGCACAAACACCAACAATGAAGGCTAATAATCCAAACATTTGAATCTATTTATTCTGAGCTGACTGAGAGCCAGGCTAAAAATAAAAAATCATCACTGCTGTCTACATCGCACCCTGTGCTGATTAAAGTGAGAGAAGGTCAGTGAGCAGGTTTTCCATCAGGTTTTCCTGCAGTTTGATTCTTGGTTCAGTTTAAAGATTTGACTTTAGTTCAGATTACACTTTTGCTCAGTGTGTTTGTTCACTGTGGACTGATTCCAGATCAGATTATTCAGGAAACAACAGCAGACATCTGAAGACACTTTATTTACTAGATTTAAGCCCTAACAGTCCTTAAAAAAGTAAGTAACAGTAACCTAAGTAACAATCCTTAAAAAAAGAAAAGCAAAAGGACTGTAGAGGCATAAATCAGCATAATAAAAACTTGTTATTACAAGAATAAATGGAGTTGCTAACATCTGTTTTTAATTATTTTATTGACCGACTTTAAATGAGCCCACACCCACCCAGGAAACATTAAAATAATGAAGCACTTCTCAGAGTCAACGTTTGTCATTGTGTGGGCGAGCCTGAGTAACTTTCCACAGCATCAGCTCCTCAGCTGCAGGCAATTATTCTGGCAGCGCACACAATGAGTCCTCAGTTAGTTCACAGCCTCATGTTCCTGTGTATTTATCAGTGTGCATTACTTAGTCTGGACTCCGTACCTGGACTCGTCATTCCAAACCCTGCCATAGCCTTGCTTCTGGATTCAGCTGCTGCTTAATCTTTTTCAAACAAACTGCCATTCTCACCTGCCTGCCTCCCTGCACACCTATATTGGACTCAGCACTCGCCTGGACCTCGCCTCGCCTCCACCTCCAGCTAATCCCCGCCTGCAAACACGTAAGCCATCCCAGCTTGTCAAATGGGGAAACACTCACAACTCCTTGGACTGTTCTGATTTTCCTCTCCTATGTTTCAGTGCCCTGGTCTGCCAGTTTCCACCAGCCCCACTCCAGTCTCAGCAGTTTTTGTTTTCGCAAATCACTTGGAGCTTCCGGTCTTTGGTTCTGCGCCTGAGTCCATTCCACGCCACGGACCTCTGAGTCCTGACAACGGTCTAAACATCTGGAAAGTCCTGGAGGAAGAGAATGGCTGGACTCATCTGGATTCTGCTTTCTGCGTGCCTGCTGGGTTGTACCTCTCAAGGTAAGCTGTGGTCTGTGTACCAACTTTAATCAGTCTGCGTGAAGTTATAGGCTGTAATCAGTAATAAAAGTTTTAGGTGGAGTTTGTGTACAATTAAAATTTAACCACACAAACCTGGAGTAAATCAAAGTTAACTAAATAAGGAATTCAGGACTTTCGGAGTTACTGACATTTTTATACACAGTCCCTTATAGTCAAAGCAGACTTTTTCCATGGTTGAGACAAACGACTTCACAAAGTCTAACAAAGTCAAAAATGCTCACGAGGAAGGAGGAGGATTATTATTATTATTATTATTATTATTATTATTATTAAGTCTAAAACCAAAAGATTCTGTTTATAATGGTAATTAAACTCTGTTTTAAATCCTTGAGGGTGTTTCTTGGTTGCAAACTTCTTTAGTTGTTCTGATCATAGAAATAATTCTCAAATAATCAGTCATTTTATATGTCTTCTTTGATTTGTCAGGCCTTCTGTCGAACTGGTCAGTGGATTTTCTTTTTTTAAAAATAATCAATCAAATTATGAATGTTTTGCTCGATTTATTAATAATCTTGTTTTTCCTTTTTTCCAGAAAAAACACTTTTTAACAGTTAAATTTAAAGGAAAATTCCCTGGATTGTCATTGAAACACATTATATTGTCCCAAATGCTGCTACCCAAGTGTTAACTGTACAGTCCATGTCCAGTGATCCTGATGCTTTCTGTTGAAGTAAACAGCTGTTTGAAACCTTTACCTCTCTGCTCTGTATAGTTTCTCTTTCAGGCCAGAAAAACGTCACAGCTGAGTCTGGAAGGAACGTCACTTTGACATGTCGAGCTCGAAAAAACATCCAGACTGTGGAGTGGAGAAGAGCTGACCTGGGAGATGAATATGTTTTTTTGTATCGGGATGGGAGGAAAACTTTAGTGCACCAGCATCCATCTTTTAAGGACCGGGTGGATCTAAAGGACAAACAGATGAAGGATGGAGACGTGTCTCTGATTCTGAACAATGTGACGATTAATGACACTGGAACATACGAGTGTCGTGTCGTTAAGAAAGGAACAATTGGTTTGAAGCTCATCAGCATCATCCACCTTCATGTTGATCCTCCAGGTGAGTGAGTAGAGTTGAGTGTGTGTGTGATCAGAGGTGAAGCTGCTTCCTGGTTGTTGATGTTTGTTTCTAAAGATGTTGTTGATGAGACTTTGTAGAAAGCAGCTGGTCTGAGTGATGTGATCAGAGTGCAGTAGATAATGTCTGACAGCAGTTTGAAGAGGAAATGGATTCTGTTCTGTTCTTCACTCATCACCTACCTGACAGCTGACACCTCACACCTGTTTCTCTCCTGCAGGATCTGTTGGACTAATCGTTGGTGTGGTAGTTGCTGCTGCTGCTGCTGCCCTCGTTGTTGCTGCTGTTGCTGGATTTGTGATCTACAGAAACCAGAAAAAGGCAAAAGAAGTTCGTCTCAAACCTCTTGTCATTAAACAGTCTCCTGCTGCTGTTCCCACTTCCCAGTGTTGTCAGTGAACAGACACAGCTGGAACTTCACAATGAAACTGATTTGTGAAATGTCACCGACAGTTATAGGTTTTTGTTTAACTGTTGACTTAGTGTGTGAGAGCAAAGAAAACAGAATTTTGCTGTTTTATCATTTATTATCCAGTTATTGCTTCATCCAGATCACACAATATAATTCTGACTATGAATCACTTTGAATAATCTCAGCATTATTACAATGTTCTGCTCTTTACACTGGATGTCTTTGCTGCAGTGTTCAAATATTCAGCTTAGTTTTACAACCTGTGCCTGTGCAGATATTAGTTAGCAGTGACTTGCAGTTGTTCAGAAGCTCCAACTCGAACAAAAACTCAGTGCTTCTGTTTTAATAGCTGCTCTGAAACTTGAACTTGATACACTTGAAGCTTTGCTGTCACGCAGCCTGATGGAGACAATGTGGAAATCGCTTCAGCTTGTTAACAGATTAAAGTGAAATTAATTAACTTGACTGACTCAACCATCACTCTTGGTTTGTGTTCAGCAGCAGAAATGTGAATTTCAGAGATCAGAAGATTAGAATCAACAATAGGAACTTTTACATTACATTATTAAAATGTAATGTAAAATTGATCTCACCAGTGTTAGCTTTGTTTTGATACCGAGATTGTTTACATTCCTTTTGGGTTTGTCATTTCAAAGAGCAAGCTCAGACAGCCTCGTTGGGGCTTAACAGGATAAACTTTAATCACTGAACTTTTGGAATAGGGGTTGGGGGGAAATTCCATTAATTATATATGTACCATGTGTGTTTTGGCAGTGCCAGGAGCTCTGCCATCTACAAGTGCTGTATTGTACACAGGTATGAATAGACTCACGAGCCACAAAAGATTGAAGATTATTAATTTAAGGAAAATATGAATCTAATGAGGACTTATGAGCAACTGCTGTAGTCTGCTCCTGTGACGTGTCTCTTTCACTGCTTGTTATTTAGTAAAAAAAATGCTTGCATGTAAAACTCGTAATCACAATAAAAGAATAAAAGCAGAAATGTGAAACTCATCTTCATCACTGCTGTTTCTCTTTTGGTTTCTTTCTGAAGAAGAAGGTATTTGTGCCTTTTTGAACATCAAACATTCATTTCATTGTGACACATCTTTACCCTGCTATAAAAAATCTGGTATAAAATCAGGCTTCATGTCAGTCATCCACAGAATAAAGTCCTGATGCATTTTTGTTTGTCTGTTTCTTTCAGGTTGAATTTAGCTCATCACCCTGTAACTTTTAATGCTATGTGGGTGCACTCTGCAGCTCTGGCTGTTGCTGAGTGCAGTTTGTGACTGAGTGTGCAACAGAAAAGAAGTGTTTAATTTTCAGTTAGGATCTAATGCACAGCTTTCTTATGTGCCAGGAACTGGCATCACCGTACGAAGCAGTATTGCTGCCATGCAGAGTGTGCACGAGTCATTGTTAGTCAAATGAAATTTGCACATTATATTTACACTGGTCACTTTAAATCAGGACTAGAGGAAAGTTTGAAAGTCAGCAGTACACACTTTTCCTGTGTGTGTGATGTTTGGAGAATCATGTGAATGTTCGCAATTTGTGAAACAATTCGAAAGTCACACCAATAACCACCTTAACTCAAAAACACACTGGAATTCCCAGGCAACACTCCCTGACTGTTCATCAGCCACCGTCAGCGGTCCATCCAGATCCCTCGTGGGCGGCTCAGAGTCTCGCTCTGCACGTCACTAAGCTGGAGCTTGGTATGCTCTTGTTGGAGGAGGGCACTTTTTCACCCCTGACTCACTTCTACCAGCGCAGCTGCAGGATGAGAGAGCAGAGCACGGTTCACACTAATGTTTAACTGCCAGATGCTTACTAAACACCTCATCCTAACTATTTATCCCTGGAATGTGAGTTTCTTCCCACGTCTGTACTGTTGCACTCACTTTAGTCACAGACCCAATCGTGATATTTAGCTTTTAAAATAAAACTGTGTGAGATGCTGTCATGTATTTGACAAGG
>NW_005187903.1:73461-75697 GCF_000239375.1 Pundamilia nyererei
TTTAGAAACACGTTTATAGTCTCTGATCTATCACTTCTTTCAGCATTCAAATTAAATAACTGCAAGTTACAATTACGTACATCCTGACAAAGTGTGATACTCTTCAGTTAACAGAATAGGTTTTTTCAAATGGGTAGAACACTCTCACAATGTTAACACACAACAAGCTCCTGCTAGGCACAGCAGGAAGTGTGTAAATAAAACATTTGTTTTCACAGCATCACTTCTTGTGACAGAAAAACAAAAAACAAATAAAAGAATGATTCTATAACTAAACTAACACCTTATAAAGGTATTAATCCCATACTAACCAGTTTCTCCAGCTGGGTTACATAAAGTAAAAAATACACATGTGCACATAAGCATACACATAAACAAAGAAAGCAGAGAAAACTCCAGTAATCAGACGATTCCCTACAGTATGAGCAAGAACTCTGACATTAGTGAGACCCTAAAAACTCCCTCATAAGTAAAAACACATCCATAACCACCCAGGCTTTGGCCTCCATCTGCCATGAGCGGTTGGGACTGAGGGGAGGGAGACAAGCCAAAAGATATGCTGGAGCCAGAGACCATTTCCTGCTAAACAGATGTTTCTGAAGTAGTGCAGATTGGATCTCGATATATCTGTCATTGATTTATTTTACCGTGCGAAAAGAAAGTGTGAGAAGGGCTCCAGCCTTTCCCCATGAAGGACAGAGTGTGGGTGGATGAAAAGCAGGCTCATTTAGGTTAGAGAACATTAGAGCTGATGTGAGAGGCTCAAAGGCCTCTCACCCAAACGTTGCAATCCAAAGTTGTGCAGGCCCGGTTCATATCAATCATTTAAAAAACAAAAAATAAAAAAATAAGATATTAGGTCAGTACCAGGTAACCCATGAGGAACATATATTAAAAAAGACAAAGCAAATTTATTTTAAAAATTTAGTTATAAAACAAAGCAAAAAAAACAAAAAAAACAAAACAAAAAAACAACCCTAAATAATCTCGGTCTAAAGTCGTCATCTCCATGGTAGTATGGACATGGTTTGAGAACAACTCTCGTTTAATCCAAACAGTTTCTTGCCTTTGTTGATAGCTATTATAAAATAGCTCTTGTGTTTTTGAACAGGTGATGGATGAGCTTGTGCTTTCATTAATAAAAGAAATAAATCGTGTCTCATGTCTCCTGTATGTGGTGTTAAACAGGCTAATACTGCTGCACTTTAATGTCAGTAGTTCAAAAGCCATTATAGTTTATGATGTGGGACTCACTGTGGAAAGTTTGAGAACTCCTGATTTAGAGCTTTAAAGCTTTAAGAGTAAAGACCTGTAACTAAGGGTCAAAGGTCAAGTGAAAGCAGGCATGTGCTGAGTAGAGCCACCTCTGCTGCCACCTACTGGCCTTTATTAAGCAGTGACTGATGCCTGCACACAGTGCTTCCAGTCACTGGCCACTTTATTGGGTACATTTGATAGTAATAAGCTGAAACCCTTTTCCTTTACAAACTGCCTTCTTTATTATAGTATAGATTTAACAAGCTGGTGGAAACATTCCTCAGAGGATTTAGTCCATACTAATATAAAAGCATCACACGACTGCAACACATTTGTTGGCTGCACATCCATGTCTGCTGGAAGAGGAGAGGGAGGTCTGGGCTTCTCTCTTTAAAGAGAGACTGATGGATGGATGAACAAGCTTCATATGAGTATATCAGCACTGGCACAATAGACTGCCTCTAATTAGTTTACATTTTCGAAATGTCTTCAAAGTTTCTTCAACCAACAAAAGAACGAAGGAAAATGTGTAGCTTTAATGTAGTTCTTCCGCTGGTCTTGTTAAGATTCAAGGATTCAAGGATCCTCGCCGAGATTTTCTGCAAAGGAAACAAAACACCTTTTCCTGCATCTCCCTAACTTATCCTATTTGGGACTTCTGTAATCAAAAGCATGATCCTAATTATCTTCTTAACTTATTGACTTGTATTTATATATTCTTCAACGTCACTCATTACTTTAAAACTCTATTTTTCCCTTATCTGATCATCAACATCCTGTCAAGTTCCTCCCTAATTTAAGTCACCTTTTTAACAAAAAATCATTATAACCAGCCTATTCTACTAAAAGCTCCTAAAGAAAAACAAGCACTTTAATCAATTAAGTTTAAGCATATAAGCAATTACTCCTGTATACATTTCATCATAGCTAAATGCTGCCTTGAAACAACTCCTGTGTGTTAACACTAACTTCATTTTAA
>NW_005187903.1:98452-99650 GCF_000239375.1 Pundamilia nyererei
CGCAAGTGATTTTTATGCAGTTTTTGCAAAGCTATATGTGGAAGGAAACTGTGACCTAGGACAAGCTGATGGCATAAGATGTAAGTACAACTCCTCCAGTTTCATATGCAAAAAAAATTATTGCGCTAGCTTATGTGGTTGCAGAGCTACCGGGATTTAAAAATAGTTACGCAAAACAGAGCGTGCCCGCTCCGATCGGCTGTAAAGGGTTAAGACAATAACAAAGTCAGCTTACTATCACCTCAAGAATATTTCAAGGATAAAGTATCGCCAGCAATTTCCAGGCAAATGGCTGAGGAAGTTGGCTGTCATGGACCTTCTGAACAATGTTTCCGCCCTCTACTTGGCCAACCATCTGAACTGCTCCGTCGCTGCCTCTGGCTTTGCGACCGGCCTCCTGAACTGTTTCCACACTGCCACTGATTTCTGCATGGTCAGCCCTCAGACCTGCCTTACCTATGCTGCCGCTGCTTTCTGCCACACTGGTGCTGAAAATCAGGAGGCAGAACGGCGGGTATTACTGGAGCCAGGGAAGGGAGGAGCTGGCCCAGATGCTCGCCGTAATGGCGGCCACCCAGTGGGAGCAGGTGGTGGAGGCGAGCTGCGGGTCCAGGCTGACTGCCACCTGTGGGGGGTCGTGGCGCTGGGGACGCTGCTCCAGGTGTAAGTCACCGCTGCTGCCAACCCCACCGGTGGAACCTGGTAATGGGGAAGCGATGGAGGAGCCGTGTGGGGCGCCTGGCCAGCCGGAGGTGGTGGACAGGGTCCTCACCTGCCAGAAGAGGGGGAACAGCCAGGTGAAGGGCTGCTCCTGCTGGAAGTGGTGGAGGAGCGGCTCCAACCAGATGAGGCATGTGGGGGGTCTGCGCCGGCTGAAGGAAGAGGGGCCACTGTCCAAAGGGCTGCTCCAGTCATGGGAGCGGTGGAGGAGCCGCTTCAGCCAGTGTGTGGATGAGGTGCGAGAGGGTCCATGCCAGCTGGAGGTGGAGAAGCCGATCCAGGCAGAGATGGAGGAGGTGTATAAGAGTCCGCTCCAGCCGGGAGCTTTGGACAAAACCTGTGGGGGGACGACAACAGTTTGACAACCCTCGGAGTATGTGGCAGGGACTAAACACGATCACAGACTTTAGAGGGAAAACCAGCACACCGCAGACCACGGCCTCTCTGTGTGAGGATCTAAACGTATTCTACGCTAGAT
>NW_005187903.1:101308-107786 GCF_000239375.1 Pundamilia nyererei
ACATATATTTATTAGTTTCAGATGTAGCCATTCTTGTATTTTGCTTGTTTACATTATTGTATTTTGCACAACTCTGTTGCTTGTGAAGCTCACACACAAGAATTTCACTCACATGTGCTGTACCAATGTACCTGCACATGTGATGTGACAATAAAAGTGATTTGATTTGATTTGATTTGATTTACGATTCAATGAAGAAGCTGGTTAAATGTGTCCATGTGGGAACAAAATGATCTGGTCCTTAGCATTCTAGCTCAGATTTTTGTCATTACAATAAACATTCTGCAGAGTACAGAGAACTCTGCCCACACTGGAAGAAACAAAACAAAACAAAACAAAACAAAACAAGCCCTACTTAGAATAAAACCAGGAAAATCCAAAATTCAGGAGTGAAAATCAAGGGAGTTTATACGAGGATGAGAATGTTGGCCTGAAGTCTTAAACTTTCATTCACTTTCTAACATTATTTCTAGCATTTTCCTTTTGGCCTAAACTGAAATGTTAGCAACACCTGGACTTGTTCTGAGCCACAAGAGAAAGAAGAGCACCCGTACGTCTCGCCTTTGATTACTTATGCTTCTCTTAAATTAAGATTTCTGCATAATAGACGTCTTCTCTCTGCACTGCTGAGTTGACTGCAGCTGAATCACACCCTGCACAAGGAAACACACAGAAAGGCCATCAGTGCAGCCAGTTCAGATGCTGCTTATGTTACACTGATCAAGACACAAAAAATCATACAGATTGTTTATGTCAGGAGATTTATTCTAAATAACACTTCTTCAGCTGAGAGTCAGAGAGTGGAGACACACACTCCACAGTATTCACTTGCAAGCAAGGGGAGCTCTCAGAGCGCTCGCACGGAAGCGAGGGCTCCAAGAGTCCGCTCTCCCATTGTCCTGCTCTTTATTATATACACCAGTGGGTGCGTTTGTTCATTACATTGGAATGTGGATGTGTATATGTGGAAAATCCAACAGTTCATCTAAATGTAAAAAGGGCACTTAGACTAAAACTGACATAGCTACGTTTATCCTACCGTAAAACAATAAGACAAGGTATGTCCTCTCCCATGCTCCCAGGATGTGGGTGTGAATGCCAGAACACTCTGGAATGCACACAAAGTTGTTACAGTCCTCCTAGGATGAGACATTCTTTCAATATGCCACAACTATATACTTCTAAACACAAATGATTACATGCAGTATTCTATCATATGCAAACTTATATTATTAAAAGATTATACTGACTACTAAGTACAATTTCCCTTAACAGTTTATGCTCCTCCTTTTTTCTTCACTACTTACATGGGACATAATGGAAAGCTGAAAAGTTCCTGGGGTAAATTAAAAAAATTTATGGATTTGTGCAGCAGCTCCTTTTGTAGTGAAAACTGAGAAGTGGGGAGACTAAGTGATGCAGTTTTGATGAGACATTTTACCATTCTTTCTTTAAATTGATGTTTTAGTTGCCCAACACATTGGGGCCCCTTTTTTGGAGACTGTTCTTTGTCCACTAAAGGTCCATGAGTTACTTTTTGCAAGCTGTTACTGCACCAGCAGCCTAAACCACTGATCCAAGGTGGGGTGGATCCATGCTTTCATGTCGTTTACACTAAATTCTGCCCCTAACATTTGAATTTCTCAGCACACTTTGAGACTCATAAGACCAGGACGTGATTTTAGAATCTTTTTTATATTTGGTGAACCTGAGTGAATTTTAGCCTCGGTTTCCTGTTCTTAGCTGACAGCAGTTTCAGCCAGTGTGGTCTTCCGCTGCTGTAGCACATCTGCCTCAAGGTTTTACATCCTGTGTGCTCAGAGATGCTCTTTTACCTACTTGTGGCACAAGAGAGAGCGGTTAATGGATTTACTGGTGCCTTCAGTGGTGCTCACTGTTGATCTTTGCTCTAGTCTTTGTCTGTATGACAAAAAAGAAACTCAGAGTGGGTAATCTGCATTTTTAGTTTGTTGTTCTTCTGTGAAGTGATATGTAAATTGTCATTTTTCATTTATTACTATAGTTTACTGTGCTCTGTGACCACTAGAGGAAAACACATTTTAATGTTTCATTGTGCAAGCTAAGAAAGTTAAAGTGTTTTGTTAGTTTAGAAAGCAGAGTCCATGGTCCTTGAACTTTTTGGACCTTCTTTACCTGAGCATGCCTGAGCCTAGAAGCAATGCAGGTTGGGCCTGTTTGTACTTTGATGGGAAACAATCTGGGAATACCAGGTGTGTAAAAGTGCTGTTTAAAATCATATCAGGCCACCTTCCACTAGAGGGCAGTTTTACATAAACAGAAGTGAATTTGAGGCATCTGCCGTCAGTTTCACCAAAATGCTTAGAAGAAAACTTTGGGCATAAACGCAGTTAACTGGCAGCCTAAACAAGTTCCCATGTCTGAAAAACATTTAAATCTTTTTTTTAAAGAGTTTCACTTTATCATCATATGTATTTTGTTTTACACTGAAACAGAAAGACACAGTTGTATAAAGCTTACAGTCAAATATCATATTCATGAACTGCATTTCACTCCTCCCAGAACCTTAAATGACTACTTTAAAGAGCATTTTTCTACAAATACATGAGTCCTGCAAGTGAGCAATAAGTAGTTTAAAAGAACTAAAGACAGATGTGAAGAAGGATTTTTCTTTTTTCCCACGCTCAATCAGTTTTACCCCCTCACAGCCATCCAGTCTTTGGCAACTCATTAAGGGTTAGGATTGTTCTGCCTGTTTGGAAACCCCAATTTGAAAACCTTTGGACTGAAAAAGTGCATGTTTAGTAGGTTACAGTAAAAACAACAACAACAACAACAACAACAAGCAAGGACTCTCTACAAGTTGCAAATGGCCTGAAAATAAAGTCTCACAAATTTAATTTCTTCAAATCAAAGCTATTCAAACTCACACATACACACTTTGTTCTCAGTCTTTATTTTCCAGCTTTGAATGATTCATGCTTTAGTCTGGCGTTGAGGTGAAGTTTTAATTGTTTCTTTCTTTGTCATCTGCTCCAAACCGAGCCGTGTTGTCATGTTTCGGCTGTTTGCAGGCAGGAATTGGACCCAAACGCAGACTCACTGGAAACAGGACTGAACTCAAAATGGCAGCTTTTATTGCTCTACACAAAACCTAAACTGGGAAGCCGCTAATAAAACACACACAGGGGGGGGGCCACAGTGCAAAACATATAGCATAAAGACAATCACCACACTGACACAGAGAAACACAGGGCTTACATACACTGGGACATAATCAGGGAATGGAAAACAGGAGGGAGACACAGCTGGGAGAGATTGGGGCTAACGAGACAGGTTGAGCAAAGCTGGACACACAAAAATGAGACACAGACCTTCACAATAAAACAGGAAACAATACACAAGGACGCAGACTAAGAAACACAGACTTTACATGGGCAGAACTAAACCTAAACCAGAATAAGCTTGAACATAGAACATCATCATCATCATCATCAAAAAGATCAAGAAAATAACCACAAATATGAAAACTCAAAATACTGGGTCAAAACTGACCCATGACACGTGTATCTGTTGGCCGTAACTATTCACAGTTTCCTGTCAGACGTCTTTATGAAACTCACAAAACCACATGAGAAGAACAACAAGGGAGACCAAAGTTTACTGATCCTGCAGAGAAACCAGATCAGTGCTCTGAAGACACCAGCAGGGCCCCACATTTAGAAATAAAATATGGCATTAAATGCACAGCATTACATTGATATATTAGTTATATTCTCTCTTAACTACATGTTGCTGAAGGCACATTTGTTTGTTTTTTCTTTGTTTTTGCAGGTTCTTCACATAAAATCTTCATGAGGTGCTTTGAGGACTCGGCGAGACTTGCAGCTGCATCTCAGTGGCTGGACTGGTGAAATGCTTCACTTCGGAGTAGATGACATCTGGCTCTCTTGGAAACTCTGGACATACAAACACAGACAGATCAAACAATGCGAGGATAAGCACCTGTGTACAAAACCAGGCCTGCTTCTTATGTTTATAGATAGTAAACTGACAGAATGGGGAAATGTCAGTGAACACGTCTGGTCAATACCCTAAAGGCCTTTTCTCTAGACTTAAAGTAAAGGTTTTTTTAATCTAATATCCAACTTCAGAATTTTACATTAAAAGTCTTACTACATTCTGTCATGAATGAGCTTTTAATCTGAAACAACCCCACCAGGAAATGTTTAGTTTGGTAGCAGAGAGCCTGAGCAGAGAGGGGACTCTGAAGCTGTCACTATTAGCATTAACCTGAAGTCATCATGTGAGCTGTTGAAGCATTAAATCCTCTCCGTGATTATTTTGCCCAGCAGCCTTTAAGTGATTATCACCTTTACTGTGACTATCTACAGTAACTTGGTTGGTTTCATTAGTCATTGATCTCTAATCCAGTTTAATTTAACCTGTTCTGAAGCTTTTAGGACCTGAAATGACTTTCAGTGTTAAACATTAAGTAAGTTTTATGCAAACATATACCGGTAATAGAATATGTTGTACATAACACACACAGCTCCTACATATAGACTCAGTGTTATGTTTAACCACAAGATGCAAACTGAATAGTTTCTGGGGCCTTGTGTCTATTAAAAAACAAAAACAATGCAGCATGCTAAAGTGTTACTTAGCCAGCAGTAAAAATGTGTCTTTGTAGGAAAAACAGCTGTGACAGAAAAAAATGACCCACTATTGGCGGTTACACCAGTGCTGAGTCAGCGTGCTACTTTTACTTTGATGCTTGGAGCACATTTTGCTAAATTTATACTCTTATAGCTTCACTTATGTTGAAGCTTCTTTCAGTCGTTTCCTTTTTCACAAGGGGTCGCCATAGCAGATACACCTGTTTCCTTGGACCCACACTTTGTCACACTGCAGAGACATTATCTTTGGCACTGTGGCGTGAAATCATTCTTAGTAACCACACACGAGTTCAGTGTAAACTACAGCGCGAAGCTGCAGATGTTGTTGTTTCACATGCAGAGTTTAAAACATGCAAAACTGTTAATGTTAGTGTAGGACACTTGGTGATGTAGAAAACACATGGTTCATTTATTCATTTAAATTTATATTATACTATTGTTTTGCATGTTATTTGATCAAAAGTGCAATAAAGAGTTATATTTTTTTGTTGCTCAGATCAGGGTGGATTTTTCTGCCACTTGGCTCTACCCACAAGTTCTGACCACAAAAATTATGAACAGAATCTGTGACAAAAGGCAAAGCGCCCTTTCAGAATCCAACACTCGTCAGAAATGTGGACTAAGCTCTAGCAGTGGGTGTGCAGGGACTGAATGGCTCACAGCAACACCTCATAGTCCCAAAGCACCCCTGACAGAATACCCTGAGGGAGACAGTTGAATGCCTTCTCCAGGTCTACAAAACACATGAAGACTGGTTGAGGAAACTCTGACACGCGCATGTAAAAATCCTCGAGAGGATAAAAAGGTCTACATTGTGCCTCCTGCATCTGACGTTTTACTAATAAACTGACTCTTCTTTCCCTGGAATGGACTTTCCCAGGGAGGCTGATTAAAGTGATCTCCTATACCGAGCATGCTCAATATCAGCATCTCTCCACCTGCACTGTGCATTGTGTGAGCAGAATACCATCATCCCGTACGCTTTGAGACAGACCAAAAGTCTTTTTCCATGAAATATTAATGATCAGTAAGACATTTGCTCTTAGATCTATTGTTTGTGCAGAAAACAGTGAGTATGTGTGTTTAACAGCTCTGCAGTAAAGCTGCAGAAACTGGAAACTGGACGACCACAGAGCTGCTAGTTTCTGTTAAAACGCAGGCTGAAAAACACTGTTCAGCACGTGAAGAACAACACTTACATTGAAAGGCTGCGACTAAGTTTTGAAAAATACATCACTAAAACAAGTTAGCTACGCTAGTGTGAAAGGTGGGCTGCACACCAGACATGTCTCCAATCCTTCAGAAATAGAGACAGACAACTAAACTCTATGTGGGAAGTAAAGTTAGTTTTAAAATATATCGTCCATGAAAACAGCTCTGTGATGATTCCTGCCACTCAGAAGATTAAAATCCTTCAACCAGAATGCTAAATTTATACATATTCCACCTGCCATTCTCTCTCAAGAAACACCATCAGATCTAATTGTGGATGTGGTCTCTGCTGGTGAATAAGGAATTGAATTTATTAGTTGTACTACAAGAAGTCATTCTGTGAGCTTTTGAAAGCCTGAAAGAGAAAAAAAACTGAGTGTGAGTCTCACCTTCAAGTTGACTGTGACTGGTTTGCTCCATCAAAAGAAACATTAACACCACTACAACCACGAGACAGACCGACGCAGCAGTCACCACCATGGGGAGAAGAGAGTAACAATCCAGAGAGGTCAATGTAGAGGTGGCTGCAGGTGGAGCTGTGGCTGCAGACAGAGGTGTAGCTGCAGACAGAGGTATAGATGCAGGTAGAGGTGAAGATGCAGGTGGAG
>NW_005187903.1:108528-113497 GCF_000239375.1 Pundamilia nyererei
GGTGGGAGGAAGCCGGAGTACCCGGAGGGAACCCACACAAACACTGGGAGAACATGCAAGTGACATTTTGATGAATAATGATGCAGGAAGATGCTCGGTCCTACTTATGTTGGACCTAACATCGGCTTCTGACACTGTTGACCACCACATCCTCCTCGAAAGGCTAAAGCATTAGGTTGTTGTATCGGGTACTGCCTTGAAGTGGTTCTCCTCATATCTACATAACCGATCTTTTTTCTGTGGTGGTCTCCGATTTTAGGTCATCCTCTACCTCCCTTACTTGTGGTGTCCCTCAGGGTTCGGTTTTGGGGCCTTTATTGTTCTTAATATATCTTCTCCCCCTCCAGCATATAATGGGCTCTTTTGAGGACATTTCTTATCACCTACTATTTCACTTTAGTCACTCCTTTATATGAAAAATGAAAGACTAATTTGTAGCTGCCATGTCTAAAACAATGTAGCAGTTTTGTAAAAAAAAAAAAAAGCTGTGTGTCTGTGGGTTGTCTCTGAGTACTCCACAGTGCAAAGACCTGCCTGTTAAGTTAATATACCTCCAAAATAGGTAATTTCTTTATTTTAGATGTAATCCCTGTGTAAATCATGTTGACTGCAGACTATTTATCAAGATAAGCAAAGTTGTTTGAGGTAAACTCAGATACAAATACTGTAAATCAATTTATGGCATCAGAGTGATCAGGGTAAACCCACAGTCTGTTAGGTTTTCACATCACGGCATGAAGCGATATTGACCGAGGACCGACTTACAAAGTCTGCCATTAATTTGCATCATTTTACTAAGTAAAATTAAACATATATAAATCCGTCTTTGAAATATTTACCTTTTTAAATGTGAACCAGATCAGCCTATCAGTCTGTTTACACTGTGCATTTCTGCTCCCACACCTCTAACACCAAGTCTGTAAAGCTGTTCTTTCAGTGATTACTTCATGCTTTCTGTAGTGGATGCATAAGTAACAGAACCACAACTTTTAACTCGTGTGTCCACTTTTAACGTAAGCTGACATAATAACTAATTCAGTGAAGTCAACTGGAAAGATGCAAAAACTCCTTTTTAACCCGCTGCCTGGATCCAACCTGACTTCTTCTTTATGTCTTCTCCTCCATCATCAGCTATTAGTAGACAGTAAAAGTTCCAAACTATAAAAACAAAGAAATTGTCCACTTACAGAGCAGAGCTGTTTCCTTCATTGTCGCCTTGACTGATGTGACCTTTTTCTTTCTTTTTAGTTAGATACACAAAGTAGGCCCCGCCCTCTGACCCCAAATGTTTGTTTTTTTTCCACATGTGTGTGAAATATAGATTCAAACATTGTGAAACTGTTACATGTCTCACAGCACTGAGCTGCTGCGATGTGATTGGCTCATTAAATACTTGCATTAACAACAAATGCAAAATGTGTAATAAAGTGGTCAATCAGGACATACTGTGATCAGAATAGTTACTCTTCATAAATGTGCATTTATCTTTGCGTTGAATATTCCTTAAAACTGATAAAGGTACTAACATAAACACTCAAACATGCTGTGCCTTTAAACAGGGGAAATAGTGAGGAGAGGTGAAAGAATGGCACGAACATGCAGCTCTCACTCGTCTTTGAGTGAAGGAGAAGATGCGCGAATCCACCTACTGGAGCCCTGAGGCATTACCAATGGATTGACGCACAATCAACCCAGGCAAAACTTTCACTGCTTATCTCCCTCTACCTTCCCACTGCATAATCTATAGAGCACAACAGTCAAAACAACAAATAAAGCAATAATAAAAGCATGACATGAAATATAAGGAACAGAGATGTGCAACTCAAAAACTAATCAAATTTATGATCCACCACAAACATATCGAATAGAAACTCTGCTCATTGAAAGAAGCCTGAAAAAAAACCTAGGAGTGTGAGTCTCACCTTTGAGTTTCCTTTGAATGTTTCATTCCAGCATCATCTCTTTCAGTGTTGGAGGGCTTGTTGTTGCCATTGAGTGTCAGTAGATGGCAGCACCAGGCTGCGGTTTAATCTTGATCATCAGATCATCAGAGGGACATAGATCTGTGTGTGTTTAAACACAATACAAGTAAACTCCCACCCACAAACACCTTTATGTTTCCACACACCATACCAGTGGTCACTTTTAGTCTTGCTACATGCGCTACATGGAAATCCACTGCAGGGCTGACATCTAACTGAATTTTAAATCCATGGAGGGTTTCTTTCTATTTCTATTTTGTAAAACTTCCTCAAAGCCAAAAAGGTTTCATCTCCGAGTCCACTGCCCAGGCCTCACACATGCGCATTAGTTTAAAGCAATAGTGAGCACTTTAACATACACAGATGTGGCTCTGAGGGATCTGTCATCAGTTTTCTTGGAAACACTTTTACCAGTATAAGTAAATCCATGATATTGTACATAAAGGTGGACCAAGCATATGTCCCGTGTCTGATAATCAAAGAAAAACCTTTAAGTGTGTAGAAAGAACAGTTTCATTACATCATGATAATCATTTTATTTCACAATGAAAGACAGTGAAGGACAGCTGTGCACGTACATGACTCCTGTAAGTGAGCATTTGTTATGGTAGCATAAACCAATTAAACAGTTTTCTTTACTGAAGGAATATTTCAAAACTGAGATTTGTGGCCTCCTCCTCTAAACTAGAGAAACTTGTGCGTGCATTTGTGTTCAAAGATTACTGTCCTGTTTTATAGGCTTCAATAAATAATCTCTTTCACTCCTCCAAGTGATCCGACTGCTAATGCAGAAAAAATAGCTAAATAGATGGATAATATATGAAAAGTGTTATAACATAACATAAAACCTGCAGATACAGTCTGTTTTTTTGTGTTTGTTTGTTTTTAAGACAGTTTAATCACAAGATATTAAAAGAATATCAATTAGCTGCAGAGCACAGAGACATCTGCTCACACACCCCTATTTGGAAAAAAAAGGTCATCCTAAACCATGATGGAGACAAAGAAGAGCAGCTGTACATTTTATAGTTGCTTCTTCTTGTTTCTCTTTGATGTTGATTTCTCCATGAGTGACATCTTCTGTTCTCACTGCTGAGTCGACTGCAGCTGCATCGCTCTCTGCACAAGAAAACACATAAAGCGAGCATCAGTGCAGGGAGTACAGTCCTATAGATACTGCTGCTGTTACATTAACGATGACACAAAAAAGTCATTCAGATTAATTATGCGCCAATATTTTGTGCAGGATTCAAATGCGACATGATGGAAAACTGATCAGATCCAGCAGCAAACATCAGCACACTACTGCAGGTAAAAATGACTTATTTTCACAGCGCCAAATTATAACAGCTGTTGCCTTGAGGTTCTTTCTGTTAGCTGGCGCTAAATAAGTTAAATTAGTGTTTTTAGCTTAGCTTGCCCTGGATTCAGCTTTGACAAATATGATCGACTGTTTCCAGTAGAGTTCCATGATCTTGTCATCTTTTACCCTCTCAGAGCACCGTGTGATCGAGTGTCCAGACCATTGCATTTTAGATTTATTCATGTCTTACACATCATCCCAACTCTTTGGGTAACTGAACAACTTTAACTAAAGTGAATAGTTAGTCTAATTCATTACTGCGCCCTGTTTGAAATTAAATGTTTAGCACACAAGGAACAACAACTCACCATTAACAGACTTCTACAAACACAGAGCAACCAGCATGTGATCTACAGTATGATTGTAGGCTTTGACTAAGCTTTTAAAATATGTATCACTAAAATGATCTATACATTATCTTAACCACTGATCAGGAAGCAGGAGGGCTGGAGCTTCTCCCTGCTGGGATAGTATGAAAGGTGGGCTGCACATCAGACAGGTTTCCAGTACATCACAGGGCTAAGAAAGACAACTTAGCAATCTTACACGCCTACATCTAATTTGAAATCACTAGTTAACACCTATCATATATGTCTAGACTGTGGGAGGAAGAACTCAACACTGTGAACTGTTTTAAGCCGCACCACGCTTTAGTTTGTAACCATGAAAACAGGTCTGTGATGGTCACTGCCACTGCAGTTTGTTACTTCCTAATGCAGGCCTTCATCTCCTCCTGAGCCAAAAGAAAAATAACTATCAGAACATTTTATATCTGCACATTAAAGCCCATGACCTTTGTTCTCATTTTGTCTCAATGTCTATATTTAATAGCACAAAAGACACAAATTATATGTGTTACGACCCGACTCGAAATGACCGTAACAAGAGCGGAGTGTCCCGCGACTTCCCACGCCCAAACAGACACAGCCACAGCATCGGACTTTTAACAACAATTTATTCACAACAATGACACTCACAGTAGTGGAAGTGTATGATTTCAGGGTGAGCGAAGGCCAACACAACAAACAAAACTCAACCAAGGCTTCGGTTCCCCTCTGACCTGTTCAGGGAAAAGAAAACAAAGAAATGACACAAATAACACAGTCTGACCTCCCTGGTCTAAGAACACAGGAGAAAAGAAGGCTTCCCAAAATAATCGGCAGCTCACCCCTACTTGCTCCGCACTTCACACACATGTCTGACTTTAACTAAGTAGCTATGGCTGCGGCTGCTCCGTCTGGACCTGAGGCAAGTGCATGGGAAGTCTGCCAAACCCCACACCGCAGTGCTTCAGTCGTCCGTTTATAGTTCACGTCCACAGCAGGAACCAGTTACATCAGGCCCTTCCTCTGTGGCCTGTCCAGAATGTACCTCACCTACCTGGGACAGACTCCAGGATATTTATATTAAAGAAAACTCCACAGAGCTGATTTTAACCAAGCTTCAGCTTTCCTTTGGATATTGTTTAAAATTGAAAAACATACTAACGTAAAACATTCATGGAACACATAAAGAGTGAAAGTCTCACCTTTAAGTTTCCTGTCAACATGTCGTTCCACCAAAACAACCAGTAACATCACTACTAACACAACACAGACTGTTCCAGCTGTCAGCAACACGGGGA
>NW_005187903.1:114303-115603 GCF_000239375.1 Pundamilia nyererei
TAAATATTTAATTGTTTAGCAAAGTAATAATTAAACTATTTTCTCTTAGGGCTTCCACCTTAAAGATGTTAGATTAAGCCAAGAAACAAATATTTGAAATATTTAAAAGAAATCACTGACCTTGGTTTGTTGTCCAGTAAAGCATTGAAGCCAGAACTAAAGATAAATGACACTTAGGTTAGTATTTAAAATAATAGAAGACTGAGGTTTATTTAGCTCATTTTCAAAAGCTAGAACTGGAAAAAAAACAAGGCAGAGATGATAATAACTCTTTTTTGAAAGGAAATTTTAGCTTTATTCATAGATCTCTGGTCCACTCACATTATTGTGCAGTCACGGAAATGTGCTACATGTGTTACACGTCCTCTCTGAATACTCCACAGTCAAAAAATGCTTTTTATCAATAGTTAGTCTGATTATAATTAGAAATGGGAAACATTGTAACTCTGAGCATGAAGTCGTGTGTCCACTTTAAAGTTAAGCTGATATAATAAACTCTGTCAAGTTCACTGTTTCACAGGGTAAAATTTCCCCTTTAACCTGCTGTTCAGTCCATTCAGCCTTTTTTCTTCTCCTCCATTATTGTTTATTAACAGAACAGACAGTAAAAATTCAACATTTAAAAGAAAGATATTCTTCACTTACAGAGCAGAAATAGTCGAGACGCGTCGTCCATTGTCCTCTTGACTGATGTGGCCTGTTTTCTCTTTTTGTCACAGAGCAAACCCCGCCCTCCTCCCCATATGCTTTTTTGTTGTCTATATGTAAGATGTGTGTAACAAGTAGATTAAACTAGAAAATCAAAAATGTTGTTGAACAGAAAATAGTAAAAAAGCAGAATCTCCAATGTTTAGAATATTTTTGCTCTTTGAAAAACATCGACTCGTTTTGAATTTGAATCACTGCACAAACTGAGAACTGTGGAGACCAAGTGACAGTTTTTTCCCACATATATATCTTTAGATGCTCAAAATATACGAGCCTCCTTTTTAGAAACTGGTCTGTGCCCATAATCATGTTTGCAGTCTGCATTCATGTTGTTTTACACCAGTTTTGACCATCTAAATGCTGAAGCATTAGACCAGACTATGTTTTTACAATCTTCTCTGATGTTGGTGAGTCTGTGTGAATTGTGACCTCAGTTTCCTGTTCTTAGCTGTTATTACGTCCTTTGTGCTGTGCATACTGTGCTCTTCTGCATACCTTGGCTGTAATGAGTGGCTATTTATGCTCCCTTACTATTAGCTTGAAGCAGTCTGACCTGTCTCATCAACACTTTTCAGACAATTCTCTGTAAACC
>NW_005187903.1:116876-118870 GCF_000239375.1 Pundamilia nyererei
TCCTACAGATTTTAAACATGCTGTAATCAAACCCATGGTTAAAAATCCTGCTCTTGATCCTACAATTCTTGCAAATTGCAGGCCTATCTCCAAACTACCTTTTCTTTCCAAATTTCTTGAAAAGATGGTTCACAGCCAATTAACGACATTCCTGGAAAAACTTAAATGTTTTAGAGGTTCCAGTCCGTTTAAACAATTTCATAGCACTGAATCAGCCCTTTTAAAGGTTTTTAATTACATACTGACTCTGAGGACTGTGTTGTTCTTGTGTCTTTAGATTTGACAGATGTGTTTGATACAGTGCATCATGCCATTTCACTCACTTGTTTTGAGCAATGGGTGGGCATTAGGGGCACAGCACTGGCGTATAGAAGGGCGCAGATCAGTTTAATGCTGGGTTGTGCTGTAATAGTTATCCTCGGTCAGAAGGAGAAGCTGACATCCAGGGAGTAGATTGTAACAGGTGGACTTTATTTGCATTCAGATTGGTGGTACAAGGAGATATGGCATAGTGTAGGAGGATGTAGAGGGGTGATGCGGGGTGGTTTCTGCGATCAAGAACAGGAAAAGCATTGGAACATGAATACAGATTAAAGGGTAAGAGAGCTAGCCATGAATTTCTCTACAACAACTATGCTACGGTTGAGCATCAGTTTGACAGTGTATACATTTATTAAAGCACTACCTAAATTGAGCCACAAGATGGCACTCCAATACAAGGGACAAATATTCATATTGAGGCAGTTAGCAGTCAGCCCTCTAGTTAACGACTACGTAATACAATAATATTACAGCACACAAAGTTATGTGAATTGGTAAAGGGAACAAATAAAGCTGGAACAAGGCCAGAAACTATCAAAAAACTGAGTCACCATAGCTATCATTAACTAGCACATATGCCAAAGGTAGATAAAACCAATGCGCACAAGTAATAGGCTAGAGCATCTTAAACATGGAATGTTAACTCACACACCATTCACAACAACCACGGGATGGGCTATTCGTTTTTCTTCCCAGCAGCTCTCTTCTCCTCTCTCATCAGCCCAGGAACAAGTCAGGCTATCTCAGGGGTCCCATGAATCCCACAGAGGCTGCTGGGTAATGTAGTTGATGCTTACACTGACTTTTCTACCACCGCATTGGTTCAGGTCCTACTTTGCCAGGCAAACTTTTTATGTTAGTCTCTGTGACCATGTGTCGTCCTCCGCTCGTCTCTTGTGTGGTGCCCCACAGGGCTCAGTTCTCGGCCCCCCTTCTCTTTTCTTTGTATCTGCTCCCTCTTGGTTATATACTGAGAAAACACTGCATTGCATTTCACTTCTGTGCTGGTGATTGTCAGATTTAATGTCCCTCTAAAGAAAAAACACACAGCCTTTACTTCAGTGTCTTGATGACATTACGGTTTGGATGTCTTTTAACTTTTTAAAATTCAGCGACAAAAACCCCCAATGTGTATTTAGATTCCTTGGCCCATTATAATAAGCCAACTGTCACAAACCTGGGCGTCAAATGGACTGTGATCAGTAACTTCACAGTCAGATTAAGATAGTGGTAAACTCAAGCTTCTTTCAGCTCAGGCAGCTGGCTAAAATAAAGCCAATTCTTTCACGGCAGCACTTTGAGACAGTTATCCCCGCCTTTGTTAGCACTTGGCTGGATTACTGTAATGCACTTCATTGGATTGGATAATACTTGTGTTTTAACAGTGGAGATATAAGTATTTTATTTATTTTTATAAATAATTTATTTATAAAAATAAATATAAAAAGTAAGTTTGTACTATGTGGTCTGAAAGTACCAGATTCTTTAAGATTATCTTTCAGTGTTGGAGAGCTTGTTGGTGCAATTTAGTGTCAGTAGATGGCAGCAATGTCCCTGTAGAGGCTAAGCCTACGCTTGAAGCCACTGAGGTGGTCGTTAACGGGGGTGACGCGATGTCACTGGTATGGATGAATTAGGTAAAAAGTCCAATAACTCCAGCAGTACTTATCTTG
>NW_005187903.1:120410-121376 GCF_000239375.1 Pundamilia nyererei
TGTTACATTAACAATGACATAAAAATCATTCAGATTAATCATGCTCCACCTTTTTGTGCAGGACTCAAATGGCAATAGATGCAAAACTGATGTCATACTGCTGCAGGTAAAAATCATTACAACTAATAAATGTCTTGTTTATGTTTCTTAACTTTATGTGCATTTAAAATCATAAAATCTTGTTATTGTGGTTATTATTTAAGTAAGTATTTTCTTAAAAGGTCAGACTATGAATAGTAAACACAGCCAAACATCAGGATAGAGAAAACGAAGTAAAAAATCAGTGGCATGAAAGAATAGAAGGGAGAGAAACAACTAAACCTGGTATGTGGGGTTCTTTTAAACCACCCTGTCCTAGATTCAAGGATTCAAGGTCACCTGATCCAGCCCTAACTATGTGCTTTAGCAAAAAGCAAAGTTTTAAGCCTCATCTTTTAAGATTAGAATCCAAACTGGAAGCTGGTTCCACAGAAGAGGGGCCTGAAAACGGAAGGCTCTCCCTCCCATTCTACTTTTAAATACTCTAGGAACAACAAGAAGGCCTGCAGAGCGAGAGCGGAGTGCTCTAATAGGGTGATATGGTACTACAAGGTCATTAAGATGGGGCCTGTGTGTCTCTTGTTTTATTACAAGAAACACACAGACCTGCCACAGCTATAAATGAACGTAAAACACATATTTCCTAATGTGTTCTCAGCCTCCTATAGTTGTAGATGAGGGGAGGTAGCAATTTTAATACATAAAAATATTAATTTCACAGTACTTAACACAGTTATAGATCCAGAGGGTAGATTCCTAATCATTAAATGATGTATACTTAACAAAAAGCTATGTATTGTTGATATATATGGCCCAAATGTTAATGACACCTTATGTGGTTCTGGAGGTGCTCTGCCTCCGCGCTGAGGCTCTGGCTTGGGTCTGTGGGGGCTTGGTTACTGGTTGGTGTGTTGTCGGGGTTGTGGG
>NW_005187903.1:149236-154142 GCF_000239375.1 Pundamilia nyererei
CAGCAGAGGGAGGTGTTTGCTCTTATAGTGCAGTGTGACTGTGAGCAGACCTGCACACTCAGTGATTATGCATTCATACACTATTATTGCTGATATCTTTATCTCTAAAGCATTTTTCTTAGTGCAAGTTCTCATGGGTGAGTGTTTCCACTAATCACCGAATGTGGAAAAGACACCATAGACGTCTGTTCACAACCATATTCTTTGTTATTGTTTAAATAATAATAAAGGCAAATGAATGATCTGATCTTCATTTCTCACTTTGTAAGAAACGGTCAGACCTGACCTCTGTTCTGTGTGGAAGAACCGTCAACATTAATGTTAACTTACTGTGGTGCAGCGACCAGCTTCAACCATTGAAATGACGTCATCGTTTCAACCATGTTTGGTGGCTGGGCGCTCTCTTCATGTTGCACTTTAATGTAAGATAAAAAAGGCAAATACTTAATTTGAAGCTTTCCATAGAATGATGGCTTTTTAATTATGGTTATTAAATACAAACATTTGTGATTAATTTTTGATGCATGCAAAGCAAATATTTTGTCCCATCTGGGCCACTGGATTGTTTTTTTTCTGACTTTGCCTGACTGGACCCACAGTGTATGAGGAAACACGCTGGTCTTCAAATGCTGTCACATGATGGTTTCATTACTTTAGACTTTAAGTTTAGGTCATTCAATTTATAATCCTCTTGAGTTGCAGTCTATAAGCTCCACCTCCTTCTTGATGCTCACTGCTGTAAAGCGCGCCTCCAGCTTAAGAAGTGTGGACATTTCCTCTCAGCAGTGCACTCTCTGTGTTTTGTGGCTCACAAGGTCGAGGAAAAGATCCCTTCACCCGTCCTTAGCCAACTTCGACTGATTCCTTCGCTACAGTCCTTTTTATTGTCAGCAAGCAATTATTCATGAATATGAGGTTATGCACGTGTTTTTTTTTTACCTTTTCAAAAAGGTTTGGCACCATTACATCCGAGATGTATGGGCGGCTGGGAATTTCATATCGCGGCTCGACTATGCTGAAAAGACGGCGAAATCCTACGTTTTCCACATCCAACAGTGGCTGGTCATCCAGGGCGATAAAATGAGTCAGAGCCTCTGTTATTTTAACTGCTCGTGGATTTTCTCTTGACATTTTTCATCGCTTTTCCAAAACCTGACTTAAAGTCGGCCGTTCTGGTCTTGCGTTAGCCTTAGCAAACTCGGTGTACTCCAGGGCATGGAGGTGTTTTATTAAATTGCTTGTATTGAACAATGTACTGTCCTTCCCTCCCCTGGACACCTTACCAGTACACAGTTTGCACTCGGCCTTGCTTCTGTCACCTTCACAAATTATGAAGTAAGTCCATTTTGTTTAGCGTAGCTACAGCTGCCCTCTCACTCGCCTAACCCCCTACCACATGTCAAAATTACAAAAGAAAGTACAGGCTACCTTCTGATTCATGAAATAAGTTGGTTCATGGCATCACATTTTATGGGATTTGCAGTATCTGTATCAGTGCATCCCTATTTTTAAGAAAAGAAACATGAGCTCATTATGAATTTGATGACATCAACATATCTCAAAAAAGTTGGGACAGATGCAACAAAAATAGCTGGAGAAACATTTTGCAAATAATCAGGTTAAATAACTGCAGCAGCTGAGTGATGTGCTCATCATCAGTGTCCAGCACTCTACTGTCTAAATTGTTCCAGGTTTAAGTAATTACATCCATTCTGCACATTGCTGCTGTTCCTTGGGACAGCGCGTTGAAATTGTCATCATATTTTTCAGGGAGAGCTGAGAGAACTGCATTAATGATGTAGGATACGCAAAGTTAAAATACTGTTTCCATACCAAACTGTATCTTAGAATTGGAATTAGACATTTTGGAATTGTAAAACTGATTTTGTCATAGCACGGCATTTTGTCAAGGTCATTCTTTGTGGAACGCAGGAGGGTGATCCAAGATGCAGGACTCAGAAGACGTAGAAGCTCAAAACCAGATTCATTAAAGAGATCTTACTAAATACACAACAATGCAGGTCAGGAGAAAATACTCCAAAAATCTAATTCTTTCCCCCCAAAACACCACAGAACAAGGAGTGACAAGTGACACCGCCATGAGGGAGAATGCGACAAGGAGCAAGGATATTCACTGTCATGCCTACAATAACAAACAGAATGCAGCTACGTTACAAGAAACAAGATGTTCAATCAACAAACCTGAACAGCTCCTATCATTGTGCAAGCAGAGTTAAAACTATGCTTTAAAAATCCACTAAAGGTCAAACTTACTAAGTCCACGCCTAAAATTCACTCATTTCATCATAAAAGCACATGCTATATAGTCACATTAAGATGTGCCAGTGGTTACTTAGGTATTGCAATGAAAAAAAGCCCTGCATTACTGGCTGTTCACAGAACGTCAGCTGTCAGATGTTACATTTTATATTATGAAGTTCACATCTGTAAACTGTCCTCAAAGCCTGGAAATGTAGTTCTCTGAAGTTTACTGAAGGGAAACTAATGAGCGTCACTGTGGCCACTAGAGGGCACTTTAATATAAAAACATGCTGCTCTGAGACACTGGCACCTTGCCAGTTTGCATATGAGATCACATGATACATAAAGGCTCTTATTGGTTATTTAACAATTCCAAACAGTTTTGTATCCATCAGTTAATAAAAAGTTATATTTTTATTGATTTATAGATACGTTACAATAACTTAGTGACACTGCTCCTGCTCCCCTGTACATAAACACATAAACATTGCAGATGGTATAAATGTGTTCACAGGCAAATATCACATTGATAAACACTCATTCAGTTGAAGCTCGGCTGGACCATATGAACTGAGATTTGTCTCCTTCTCTTTTAAAACTCTGTAAGTTTCAAAAGTTTCCAATGATGCTCATGCTGCTTTTAATCTGCAGTTATGGTTTTATTTAGATCTTAATCAGCCACAACGACTCACATTTTCCTTCAGTGATATTTGTGAAACCCACAGAGCTGCACAAGAAGAACAAGTGAGACCAAAGTTTCCTGCAGAGATCACTGCTGTGGGGAGGACAGCACCGTCCTGCGAGTTACTGAGTGTCCTCCATACACTGCATTACATTACATTGACATCTTAGTTATAATATGTGTTATACGAGTATGTTTAATGAAAAGATCAAACATAATATATGCAAATCTGTTTTATAATGAAGGTCTTCTAGTCTGAGCGCTTGTGTAGAACCAGCAGCTGGATTCCAGTGGTTGGACTGGTGGATTACTTCATGAGTAGATGCCATTTTGGTCATATGGAAACTCTGAAAACACAAAAACACACAGTTCAAACAATAAGAGACCAGTCACAGTTCAAATAATGTAAAGGTTATTCAGGGGCAGATCTTTAGCGAGGAAGCAAAGAACAAAGAAGTCTTACAGCCAAACTGTCACAAATAAGGTTTTAGTGTGAAAGAGAGTTTGGTTTGTGTTGCAGTAGATGCTGCTGCTAATGTACAGAACAGGACACTTTACAGAGTGTTCAGTGTTTGCGTTCAGTTCAAACTCACAGAAATGAAAGCAAAAATCTGAAAATAGTTTATTCTGATCAGCTTGAATACAAATCTTTAAATGAAGTAGCAAAAAAGCTGCAACTGACCAAAGAGTGACGAATGAGTAGGCCGTGAACTCTCGCCTCCGTTTTGGCAGCCTGTGGTTTTATATTTTCACATGCCTTCACTTCAAACCGTTTCACAAAGTTCACACCACTTCCTGTACTCACACTGAATGCTAACATTAGTCTAACAACCCATTAAATATGAGCATAAACCCTGAGAGCCTGGCCTCAGCTTCATTTCTTATATTGTTATGTGCTGTTAATAACAATGAGACCATTGACAATTTATCTTCAACTTAATCGTTCAGAAAATTAACTTACCCACAGCAAGAGATTTAGTCACCTTTTTGGTGACCATAAAGTACAGATTTTCCTTCAGTTCCCAAAAAAAACAAAAAACAAAAAAAAAACCACTTTATAGCAGGGGTGAGGGAACGCCAGGCCTCAAGGGTGTCCCTGCAGGTTTTAGATGTGTCCTTGATCTAACACAGCTGATTTAAATGACTAAATTACCTCCTCAACATGTCTTGTAGTTCTCCAGAAGCTGGTAATGAACTAATCGTTTGATTCAGGTGTGCTGCCCCAGGGTGAGATCTAAAACCTGCAGGACACCGGCCCTCGAGGCCTGGAGTTCCCCCACCGCTGCTTTAGAGTTTCCCATTAATCCGAATTCTTTCAGCATCAGTAAAGCGATCAGCGTGGTTGTTCACCCACGTGTTACGATAAAGTTTAACATTCAGACAATGATGATTTGTGAGGTTTGGCTTATATGCAATGCCCTGTCTGAAGTATTTAACAAAAAGAAAAAGAAAAAGAAAAAAGAAAAACACCTAAAACAAGAACTAATAAATTACAAAATTTACTTAATTCCGAGGTATAATGAAGTCAGTCTAGCTACTGTACTGCAGTCTGGTAGCTAGCCACAGCGCTATGTTGAGGCTAATATAAACATGTTAACACAGTGAAGATGGAAAATGAGAATTAAATGAGAGACAAATTCCATCATGTATTAGAATTAAAAATCAATTAATCCTAGTTCATCATCACCACACTGGTTGCTGTGCATGTTAACTGTGATAGTACCATAGCCCTGTCCTCATTTATACTGGTGCTTGACCTTATTTATTTATGCTGTTTGCTATATAAAGAGCAACTGTTATGTGACGGCTGTGTGCAGGCAGGAAAAGGACCCAAGGTGCAGACTCCAGAGACAAACGTAAACTGAAACAGCTTTAATGCTGAACTCAAACAGAACAAAAGTAAGAATCCAAATAACTTACACAGGCAGCCAAGACACACAGCTAGATAAGGGTAGATCACAA
>NW_005187903.1:155930-158274 GCF_000239375.1 Pundamilia nyererei
GGTAATAAAAGCCGAGGGAGGTCAACAGTGATCACTGACTGTTTTAGGAGCTTTTCGAGATCAAATAAAAGAAGATACAAAACATTAAACATGTTAACAACACAAAAGCTAAATTAAACGCAGACTACTTTAGACCCGGAAGTAGGATTCGTCGCGTCATCACTGAACAACCGGATACAAATGCAGGCTATTTACCATTTCTTTGGTAAACTAAACTAGACTTTGCTGGGAGGAAATAGTGCCTCTCTGGTTAGTTAGTTAATTAGTTAGTTAATCCCACCCCTTTGCCATAAGTTATCAGTTAATATTTAGTCAGCTTCATTAGTGATATAATCTGTAATAACAATAGTGAGAAGATTTCTGATATAATATATACTATAATATCACATCATGAAAAATTTTAAATAGAGACATTCACTTCATTTCAATATTTTCCCTTTCTTTATAGATTGAGAAGATCATATTTTTTATAACTTTTATGTTTGGACATTGCTTTAATTCCATATTCAGACTGTTTCATAGTTTCACTCCATGAACAGAAACACAAAAGCTTTGTCTTGTAGTACGTACCTTCCCTGTTTTGAAGTTACAAAAACCCCTTAAAATATAACTTACTTATTTCAAAAAACATACTCTGAATATTACCTGGCAGTTCCTTATTTTTTGCTTTGAATAGAATTGAGCTCAGAGTTGAAAAACAACAACAACAACAACAACAAAAGCCCCCTAAATGAAAGAGGATGTAGATAAACACATGTACAGACTTCTTGTTTCTATAACAAAGCCTTTATAGTGCTCAGGGGGAGCCAGGCCTCGTAATGCACGTATTTCTACGGAGGCAGAGATCTGAATGCATATTTAAAAATTGTCAGAGACCATTTCAATGGTTTCAAACTAAACTGTTCACCTCATGTTGACTTTAAAGGACTTTAGATACTAGTTGTGTGTCTGAGGCAAAACACTGTTATTTTACTTTTTACTTATGCATATTCACAACTGGTGAAAGTTCTAAGCTACAAGTACAGTCAACCTGATCTGAAAAATTAAATACTACAAGTTCATGCTGTTATGCGGTGAGTGAACCACATTAAGAATAGGTTGTTCAACATTTGCACAAAATTGTACATGTCCTGTGTGTTAAACCATTTTCAGTTAAATAAAGGACACAAGGGAGATCAGTTTGAGAACAGAAAAAAACGCCTCAGCACATGAATCATCACACCTCACAACATAGAAGACACAAGCTTCGAAGGCGTTTGGTGGGGGGTGATTGTAGGTCTGTGTCAGTGTACATGCGTATGTGTGTGTGTGTGTGCGTGTGTGTTCCGTGTTCAACCGAGAGAACGTGTCCCTTCACCCGGTTAAGCAAAAGTCAACAATCTTCAATCAACACAGAAGGAGGTACAAAGAGTTCTGACAACAATCCTGTTATCATGAAGAATTTTGTTGTTCCAGTCAGTTTCAATCTTGCCACCTTTTTATCGCCTTTGGGCTTTTGGAGTCTTGACCTGACTTTTAAAAAAAAATTAGAAAAAAAGCTCTATGCTGGTAAAAAAAAAAAAGATATTTGCAAAATTCTGCCTAAATATGTATTTTACCTGGTTAATGTGTGTGGCCAGGCGTGGTCTGCAGCGCCGCTGCAGGGGAGGCGGACGCACCTGAGCGGCACCCGCAATCACTTGTCGCCGCCTTGAAGTCTGTGCTCTCTATGCTCTTGTGTTGCCGGGCTGTGAGCTGAAAAGCTACAGCCCATTGTATGCATACAGCAACTGTGTGTGAAAAGTGGTCACTAAAGAGATGCTGAAAAGCGTGTTCATGGAAACATCGTCGGGTCTGTCGTGACATGTTTACAATAAGACTTATGGTCCCGAACCTCTGCGCACAGCGTCTGTAGATCGGAGCTGTACGAAGTCACTTTCATCTTTACGCAGGACTGTAAGCTGTCATCTGGGAGGCGTGAGCAGTGTTTGTTTTTAACATAGTTCACGGTGGAGAACAGCTGCTGACATAATGTGGATCCGAAGATCCATAATTAACCTACCTGGGGTTGAAAGTTTCAATAAATGTACGGCGTTTCGGCGGGTATACCGGCTTCCACGAGTGTGACGCTTATTTTGAGCGATGAAAAAATAATAAAATTATTTTATTTTATATTTCAATATCACAATAATCTTCCAATTTAGAACTACAAGTTAAAAAAAAACCAAAAAAACTAAACGCAAATAAAATACACTTCAGCTAATTTATTTTCCCAAACCACCCGGAGCCGCAGTACAAGGACTAAAGAGCCGCAGGTTGCCAACTCCTGGCCTAAGGGAAGCATGTATAATGTAAACAGAATTGG
>NW_005187903.1:158294-160453 GCF_000239375.1 Pundamilia nyererei
ACACTGAGTCCTCTGTTGTTTGCTCGTGTTTCTCCTCAGAGTCCATCCAGCAGAGCTGTCGTCCTCCTCACAGCTCAGAGACACAAAGTCTCCTTCAAAGAACTGCGAGCTGCTGGGACTCACAGTCAGACGAGCTGTGAGGGTTAAAAATAAAAATAAAAATGTCATGGTTGTGCAAAGCAATGATGATACAACATTCTTTAAATTAGAATTAAAATACTTCTCATGTGGTTCGGGCTGCCAACCCTAAACATTAAAGAAGAAGAATTTAACACATATTTGACATATTTAAAAGAAAATCACTGACCTTGGTTTGTTATCCTGCAAGGCATTGAAGTCAAAACTAAAGATAAGTAAAACTTAGGTTAGCATGTAAAATAATAAAGACTGTAATTAATTTGGCTCGTCCCATCTCGTCTATCTCTGATCTCTTGTCCACTTATAATTATGTGAGTAAGTATCCTTGTGGGAGGCATACATAAATGTAAAAGAATAACAGACTGTGTTTTTGAACTCTTTAAGAAAAAGATCTATTCATATTTATTATTTTTAGCTTGTTGCTATGTTTATATTTATAGTTCTAGTCTTAAGGTTTGTTACTGTTACGTTCCTCATTTCATCTCAAGTCTCCTTTTTCTTTATGTTTGTGCGTCTCCTGTGTGTAGACTGGGTCCTCTCTCTGTCTCCCTAGTCCGCTGTGTCCTCCTGTCTGTTCTTCTCTGGTTCCAGTGTAGAGACTGTGTCTCTGTGCCTTTGTGTTAGTTATTGCTAAGTTCACAAGAACTCAATAAAATTAAATATTGGAAATCAGAAATCCATCAGTTTATTAGCACTGTGCACATTTCTGCTCCCACATCTCTAACACCAAATCTGTAACGCTGTTCCTTTAGTGATTATTGGATGTTTTCGAACTCACTGTACTCGATGCATAAGAAACATGACCAGTAACAGTAAGCATGAAGTCGTGTGTCCACTTTAAAGATAAGCTGATATAATAACTAACTAAACTCTGTCACGTTCACTGGTTCACAGGGTAAAATTTCCCCTTTAACCTGCTGTTCAGTCCATTCAGCCTTTTTTCTTCTCCTCCATTATTGTTTATTAACAGAGCAGACAGAAAAAGTTCAACATTTAAAAGGAAGAAATTCTTCACTTACAGAGCAGAAGTAGTAGAGACGTGTCATCCATTGTCCTCTTGACTCATGTGACTCATTTTCTCTTTTTGTCATAGAGACACAGTAAACTCCGCCCCCTTCCCCACATACTTTTCTTGCCTATATGTAAGATGTTTGTAAAAAGTAGATTAAAAAAATCAGGACAGAAAATCAAAAATATTGTTTAACAGAAGATAGTAAAAGAGCAGGCTCTCTAATGTTGCTTTTTGAAAAACATCCACTCTTTTTGAATTTGAAGCACCGCATGAACTGAGATCTGGGGAGGACCAACTGATGCAGTTTTGAAAGTACAGTTTTTCCCAGACATACGATTTTAGCAGCTCATTGAGCCTCCACTCTGGAAACTTTCTCTGCCAACAAATGGCTCATAAATCGCTTGTGCAGGCTGCTTTCATGCTGTTTTACACCAGTTCTGATCGAAATGCTGAAGCATTAGACCAGACTATGTTTTTACAATCTTCTGTTCTCTGATGTTGGTGAGCCTGTGTGAACTGTGGCCTCAGCTTCCTGTTATTAGCTCTACACTCTTGCTGTTGTTACGTCCTATGTGCTGTGCATACCGTGCTCTTCTGCATACCTTGGTTGTAATCAGTGGCTATTTGTGTTGCCTTACTATCAGCTTAAAGCAGACTGGACTCTGACCTCTGTCATCAACAGATGTTTTTTTGGGGAAATCCTAGAAAATCAGAAGTTTCCATCTGGCATCAACAACAATGCCACATTCACCTTTACTTAAATCACCTAAATCAAATGAGAATATCTGTAACTCTGATGCTGTTGCCATGTGATTGGCTCATTACATATTTGCATAAAACACAGTGACATTTGTACCTAATAAAATGGTCAGTAAGTTTGTACTGTGATCAGAACAGTTCCTCTTTAATAGCATGTTGATTTCAGTGTTTGTTTCTTTAGACATGTTGTGTGTTTCTCGGCCTTATGTGGGGACAGAAATGAGCTGTTGTGAGTTCCAAGTAAAGCAGT
>NW_005187903.1:160689-165983 GCF_000239375.1 Pundamilia nyererei
ACTCTTCAAATAAACCATTCCTCTGCAGATGATCTGTTAGCTGTTTGACAACTACTCTTTCAAGGATTTTTGATATGAAAGGAAGGTTGGAGATTCCAAGGTCTCAGTACTGACCTGGATGTTCATGGACTTAAAAACCTTTGCAGGATCTTAACATTTTTTTTGAGTCTGTGTGTCTTGTGGGGCGCCATATTAAATTATTTTCTTGTTCTATACAAATATTTACCATCCAGTGATTACTGATTAAAGCATGGAGCTCACTTAAAGACTTGTAGCATTTTCTTTGCACAAATTGTACTTGTCCTGTGTGTAAAGATCTTCACGATTAAATAACACGAGTAACTTTATGACTACTGATGCTTTCTAGCTCACATTAATCTTTAGGAGAAGAGTTCAAACCTTTGGGAAGTACACTTGATTCCTTTTCACTGATTAAAGAGCAGCTGTACCTCTGGGCCTGTTTGGTCTGATGTCTGTTTGTCCACAACTGATATTGTCTGCTCTCACTGATGAGTAGACTGTAGCTGGATCACAATCTGCACAATAAACCACACAAAGGTCATCAGTGCTGATAGTGAAGCTTATAAAAAACAGTCAGTATTCAGGATGTGTGTCAAACAAAAAGAGTTATTATTTCCCAGGTAGCATCATGAAACGATTTCTTAGAAACTGCCTGGAAGCCCTGTGGTTGCTTTATCTGTTTCAGACAAACACCCACCTGTTGTTTCGGGCGATTGACACCAGAAGAAAACACATTTTACTGCAAAGTACCACGTAGACCCACACTTTGTCACGCTATATGCACACTATCATCAGCACTCAGTCATACAGAAAATATGCATTATCAATCTAAATTTTACTGAATGATTTTCATGCAGGTTTCCATGAACTTTATCGACACTGTGTCTATTTAATGGAGAAAGAGTCATTTAAAAGTTCTATTCTCATGTTTTATACAAAAACTGTGACCATGAGTCCATTACATAATTTTCTAACATACGTTAGAAAAATTGTCTTACATGTTTGGTAATAACTAATAATGTCTCGTCCTACTTTTGAATAGACTGTTTGGTCCCTATCAGCACTGTGGTGTAACATGTCTTTTCACATCACACATCAGTTCAGTGGAAACAACAAGCTGCTGTGGTTTCACAGGTCTTAAACTGCAAAACTATTTCTGTTGTTGAAGGACAATTTGACAGGCAGACAACACATGAGGTTCATTTACTTTAAAGAGGATTTAATGGAAAGGCCTAATGTCATCTACGCAACTAATAAAGAGCATTCAATGAGTCTCTTGTTTTGTATAATTTTTTTTTACCATCCCTCATGGAGCTGCCTCATTTCTTATGTAAGCTAAGCTACACATCCAAACAAGTAGACTTGATTTCCTTTGAATAAAGTGCAGATGTACCTCTGCGCCTGTTTGGTCTGATGTCTGTTTGTCCATAACTCATGCTGTCTCTTTCCACCAATGTGTAGATTGTAGCTGGAGCACACTCTGCACAATAAAACACATACAGAAAACATGACAGAAGTTAGTGATGCTTATAAAAGTACAGAAAGTATACATGCGTTGTGTTTTAAAAAAAGGACTTATTATTTCCCATGTATCACTATGAGAAGACTCAGCAGGTTTCAGACACTCTGTGGTAATCTTATTTGTTAGAGAGAAACACCAAAAATTTGTCCTTTTTAGGGTTTTCCATGATTAACAGCAGAATAAAAACACAGACTTTGTCAGACTATATTGATACTATCATCACCACTGTGGTAACAAGCTATTCTTTATCTACACACATGAGTTCGGAAGAAACAACAGGGAGAAGTAGCTGCTGTGGTTTTGCATGCAAAGTTTAAAATATGCAAAACTATTAATGTTCTAAGATTTGTATGTCTAGTTAAATGACAATTCTTATTGGGCTGTAGGTGTTAATGTGAGGTAATCTTAGTGTGTTAAAGTTAAAGACTGATTTCTGGTTTGAACACTCACCAGTCTTATATTCACATAATATTGACAGTAAGTGGAATTTGATATGTTTAGAATGAATGCTAGAATTGTGCAGCTCCATTTTGCAACTGGCTCATGAAGACTTCCCACTATGCAGCAACATACGCACAAAACTGCAACTAGAATCTAGAACCAAAGGTGAATATTATGTTATTTTTAAAACAATAACTCTATGAACTACAAAAAAAAAAAAATTCCATCAGGGCTGTTTTCTGATATTGGGTGGTTTGCAGACAAAACTAAATGAGAGAGGTCTGAGATTGTTTGAACATGTGTAGAGGAGGAATGGTGGATATGTTTGACAAAAGATGTTGAAGATGGAGCCAAGCAGGAGAAAAAGAGGATAAACACATAAGATTCATGGATGTAGTGAAGGAAAATATTCAGAAGTTTGATGTGTCAGGGTAGGATGCTATGGATAGGGTAAGATGGAAATAAGAGAAGTAGTAACCTCTGTTCTTTCCAAAGAAGAAGAGGAAAACTGAGAATGTGAATCATAAAGGCTAATTTCACTATTAAAGGCTCCCTGGCCTCAGTAGGGGAAGGGGGTATATGTGGCGGGTTAGGCGTGATTGTAGATGTCATGCAGGTGAGATGGACTCACCTGCATGACATCTACAATCACGCCTCGTCGGCTTAAAACCTGTGCTCTGCTCTGTGTTGTTGGTGGTTATGTGTACAGCCAACAGAGCCTCTGAATGTACTATTACAGAAATTGTGTGGTTATTGTAAGAATAAATGATGCTGCGAAGCACGAAAATGCCATTGGGTCTGCTGTGGTGGTTTAGTTCTATTTTTTTAAATAAAAATCTTGAATAAAAAGTGGACGCAAACCTGCAAACAAATTAAAAGAAGTAGGCCTACTATTGAGAAACTCTAAAAATTACAATTAAAATTCTCAACAACAAAAACTGGTGAAAATATAAATGATAAACAACTTAACAACCCCCAAAGTGTCTAAGTCACGTCATGTGACAGGGCAACATCTAAACACAAGAGGGGGTGAGGGAGAGTGTGCCTGCTCTGCGCTGACACAGGAGCGGCGAGTCCAGCGACCTGGCTGTTACCTCTTTGCTGAGAGCACAGCATTGCAAACAAGAGCAGAAGTTAAAGTAAAGAATCGATCTCAGCAGGCTAGTATTGATCCGATACCGATACAATCGATATTTGGATCGATCCGCCCACCACTGTTATTTTTTTGGTTAAGTTTTTGGAAGTTTTTTTTTTTGGGTTAGAGTTATATTTAGCTGATCTATTTTATGGGCCTGCTAATTGTGTTTTTGAATCCTGTCTTTGTAAACTTTTTTTGAGGGCTAAAAGAAAATCCATTTTGAAGACAGTCCTCTATGCTTTTGCTGTTTGCTCTCACATACCGAATATTTGTTTACATTTCCATTTTTTTCCTTTTTTCTTTTTCTTAACAGCCCTGAGGTAAGCATGTGCAGCTGAAGTGTTTTTATGACAAACAGCAAACTGGACAACCACAGAGCTGTTAACTTCTGTTAATTAACCACAGGCTGAAAAACAAGCATCCAGAGAGCAACCTTCAGGGTCAACTATCAACTACAAACACACAACAACTAAAGTCTGAAGATTTATGGATTTTTTTAACTTTAAAGGTTTTCAAAAAGTTGTCATTGAAACAAATTGAATCTAATATACTATATAAATATAGTAATTTATTTATGCTGTATGTTAATGTAGGTGCAAAGTATAAGAGTTTAAGATTAGCCAACATGTGGAGCTCAGTGTTGAATTGGTAAATTTGGCAAATGTCTGGTATGGTGATGCACTTTGGGTCAATGGATCAATTGAAGGGCTACTGTGCACTGGCCATACAAGGACTAAAAGCAGCCCATTGATTAATTTTCATTACTGACATTATATTGCCCAATGAAATCTCTTAGTACAAGCAGCAACTGGTCTAAAACAAGGCTGCACTCCTTTTACAAGTTATTTTGTAAGCACATGTTCAAGGTGTAGTAAGATAGTTTAGCCACTATACTTGTTACATCCCAGCTAGCCTTAAAGAGCTTTTAAAGGCAGTTTTTGTCACTACAGGGTCCTCCAAAGAAGGGAAAGGGTTAATAGAAAAGGCTGCTAACCAGCCAGTTAGGAAGGAAGTACTCCTAACACAGCACCCAGAAAAAAAAAACATTATAGTGTCAAAAATGACAATTACTCTTATGGCCATGGATGCAAAAGCAAGATAGTTCCCAATGACTCATATAGCCTGTTGCAAAAAACAGTGTCGGTGTGTATAGCTAATTACACTCTTCATAACAACTTTTGTGCAACCACAGGCTTACAGATACAGGCTTATATGTTGCATTACTGTGCTGCTGTACTGTGCTGTGCTAAAGAATCACAGAAAAGATAGAATAACATTATTTGTGCGTCCTGTGTTTTCTGACCGACACCCCAAGGTGAACACCACTGCTATTCAGACAACACCTATACAGTTGTGGGTTAAACCCAAATTGATAATTTCACAGGGAATAATAATTATTTATTTATTTATATAGCTCTCCTGTTTGAATTATATTAAAACAGGGGGCTGTCTTCTAGGCTTCACCTGGAGTCCCTGAAATTGACCCTTGGACCATTTTTGCTGCCTTTTGGGGGCATTTTTAACAGAATTATCTGACAAATATTATGACTGCTGGGAAATTACGAGTACAAACATAACATGTATGAAGTTGGGTTCAGTTTTGGTGAGTGAAATTCTAGGATTTTATCTGTGAGTTTGTGTGCACAAATTGTCAGCTGTCTGTGTCTGTGAAATACAAGTGTACATAGTGCATATATATTTAAGGGATTCGCTTTTTAAATGTTAATTGTGAAACTGAAGAACACGTGCTGACTTAAAAAAAACCCACTGAATGTTAGTAAAAAATGTTGTTTGTGTGAAACACTTTAGATACTAAAAGAAGACCTAGCCTTAAAACAGTCCTTTTAATAAAAGTTTTAAACTTACATATGATTATACTGTCTAGACACAAACATAAAACACTACCCTTGCTCTATTTGACTGGCTGTTGTTGTGATATTTTAAGATGACTGTATGTGATTGTCATCTCCACTTTTTCACTCAAATGTGCCGAAAAACAAAACAAAAAACAAAACAAAACCAGCATGTTTTGAAATTATAACGATAAAAAAATTTACAAAATTTTCAAAAGGCAGAAATCCAGAAGCCTGTCTGCCCCTGGGTGGGTCCGGGATGGGCGTGAGGTTCTGGGGGCGCTCCGTCTCTGGGCTGGGGCCCTGGCCGGGCCTCGGG
>NW_005187903.1:166003-167426 GCF_000239375.1 Pundamilia nyererei
AAAGTGGATAGGATGCAGGCCAAGGCACTGCGTCTCTGCTGTGGGATAATGAGATCTTTGGCTGCTGTTGATGTGGACATGGGAGGCAACAGCAGCTAAAAATTTACTGGGCTTCACTTACAGGTTACAGAGATTTCCATCCAGACGAAAAGCATCTTAACTGGGAGAGAGAAAGGGCAAGGAGGAGTTGTTTTGAGTGGGACGATGAGATCACCAACCGTTTTTATACCTCCTACTCATCTCTGCAGATATTGAGGACGGACATCCAGCAAAATACAGCCTTGCAACAATAACATAAAGACAACTGTAATGTCTGCGAGCATGGGGCAAAACAGAACCACAGGTCCTCACTGGCTGGACAAGCACACACACTCATTTATATCATTTCTCAGTAACTGTTTCCAGTTGGACCAGCTTCTACATATATCACACAGACACATGTTACAGCATGAGTGCACGTTTTTAACATATAAGTGTAACAATATTTGAATCCTTTAATCACCCATCACATCTTCATTTCTGGATCATCCATTCAACCAAGTCATTGACAGCACTGCTCTGATACAAAGTCATAGTAGTATATGCACCCTGCTCTCTGCCTTCCTTCCTATTTTAAAACAGTTTGTTTTCTTGTCCACAGTTAAAGTGTTTCAGGAAATTGCGTCTATTTTAATCAGTGAAGTGTAAAATAGCTGAGCTGAGGTAATAGACTGACTTTTCATCTGAATCATCATTGACTGAAATTAAGGTCCTAATACTGAATAGAAGATTAAAAAACAATGAACCCGTGTAATAATACTGACAGGTCAATTCAAAGTTGCTCTGTTGTCACATATTGATAGGGATTGTTTGGCCACGTGACAGCAGTATTTATTTTTTTATTTAAAAAAACAACAATCTTCACCCTCCAGGGCCAGGTTAGTATCACCAATTAATCAAACTCCATGCAGGTCTTTGGACTGTTTAAGAAACCCTTCTTATTTTAAAACACCGTTTGTTTCTTTGTTTGTTTGTTTGTCCACCGTTAAAGCGTTTCAGAAAATTGCTTCTATTTTAATCAGTGATGTGTAAAAAAGCTGAGCAAATATTTTTAGTGTTAAAATTCAGTTAATGAAAAATGTAAACTTTATAAATAAGATTTGATTCATCAGATAAAAGCACGACAAGTTAAACTTTGTGCACTCAGCCTCATAGTATCGTGCACCACCACTCCAGAGGAGTAGATGGCGATAATACACTGTGGTCTACAGGAACCAGGGAAGAAAAGATCAAATCCATGGTTTACAGTTTTTTCCGAATGCTTAAACACTGACTGTGATTCCTGTAGCACAATTCCTAAAACTATTCAGACTTATAGCAAAACCACTCACTGAGTTTGCAAAACTAAAAGCACAAAAACTGCTTTGCACTCAGTTTGCAATTT
>NW_005187903.1:169672-169913 GCF_000239375.1 Pundamilia nyererei
CACAGTCTCTCTGGTGACATCTGGTGGCCACGAATATGAAGAGCAGCTTGAATCTACAAAATAAAACCAACTGCTTCATAATGATTGAGAGTGGAATTCTGTCTGATATTGGGCCACCGTTGTGTTGCTTTAAACATGTAATTTTTGGTCTGAAAAAATTGTTGTTTATTTATTTAATAAATAATTTTGATCAATAAATGTTCCTTGTTTAAACGACATGGTGTGGTCTTTCTTTACTTGT
>NW_005187903.1:169933-173980 GCF_000239375.1 Pundamilia nyererei
GGTCTGAAAAAATTGTTGTTTATTTATTTAATAAATAATTTTGATCAATAAATGTTCCTTGTTTAAACGACATGGTGTGGTCTTTCTTTACTTGTGACTTCTTGATACAACACATTATGGAGTATGCTTCTGTTGTGAGGTCCTGCCTTCATGTACTTATGCATTTAATCACTGGACAGGTGGACAGGTATGTTCAGAAATAATATTATATTATATTTTTCCTTATGCATATTTTTTGACCTGGGGGTAGAATTGATTGTGAACTGAAAGGGAAAATGCTTATGAACTTGCAAAGTAAAATCACGATAGGTAACCCTTTTTCATTTTTATTTAAAAAGAGAATTTGTCCCACTGTGCGATGGCCGAGGCTGTTTCTTTTCGTGGACATATTTTCTCCTGCTTTAAAAAAAAAATCCTCTCACATGGCACAGAAGAGTCTGGAGTGCACGGAATCTGGTAGAGAAACAGGTGAATAAACAAATTAAATTGCAGCACATTTTGTAGAATAACTTCTAAAGTTATTTAATAATATTTATATTATACAAAGCAGATTTTTGACATTCTAAGTTTTTCACCTTTTCAGATAAATAAACACGCACAAAACAGAAGCAAACAACAGGAACACAAAGCTGGCAAACCCAACCAAAACTGACCACAATCAACTCAAATAAAGACCTGGATCTTTTTCTCCCTCACACGAAGCTTCTTTTAAGCATTTCTTTGTAAAATCCTGTGCATGTTTTGGTTTCTGTCACCACTGCATCTGTTCCTTTATGTTATTGATATGCTATGTCTTAATTTGCATTGCTTTTGACCTCTTGGGGCCACCATAGTAAGCCCTATATGAGCTTTTTAGTTTATGCATTTTTTCACCCTCCAGGGCCAGTTTAGGATCACAGTTAATCCAACGCCATGCATGTCTTTGGACTGTTTGAGGAAACCCTGCAAAACTACCCAGTGAACACACCTACAAACATGGAAAGAACATGCAGACTCCACATAGAAGGGCTCCAAACAGCAGGTGGATTAAAATCCTGGAACCTGAATAAACCAGGAAATAAATGAATATTTTCCTATTTTGTCTTTAAACATTTCTTTTTCTGTTGTTTCTTTGTTGAATATGACTGTGAAAAGGACCAGGACCCGACACACTGTTCCGTGTGGCAGATTTGATTGTTTCTGGATTCAGCACTCACACATCTGACAGCTTTCCTGCAGTCTCACACTCCTGTGATCTCCTGTGAAATAACACTTTAGGTGACAGTGCTGATGTCTGTTTTTTATTTCAGTTAATAAACTGTTTAGCAAATGTTCTTGTAGCCATTTCATTTCAGGATTGTCAACTAAATATTATGCTATATACCCTCAGAGTAGATATACTGGATGTAGCTCAGTTGGTAGAGCAGGTCGCCTATTAATTGGAAGGTTGGTGGTTCGAAGACTATGTATGCTGAATGTTTGATAGACAACACATACATAGAAAGAGCATTGAAAAAATGTTCTTGGGTGAAAAAGGCAAATTTGAGTACTCAGATTAGAATAAGAACTGGTCCATTTACCATTTACACACCAAACTGCACCCAGGTCAGTGCGCACCAGGGCAGCTGTGGCTACAATGTAGCTTGCCATTGCCAGTGTGTGAGTGTGTGTGTGAATGGGTGAATGACTGAATGTAGTGTAAAGCGCTTTGGGGTCCTTAGGGACTGAGTAAAAGCGCTATACAAGGCCATTTACCATTTTTACAATCAGAGCAGCCCCTTCCTCCAGAGGATGTTTTGATGGCGATCCCTCATTTGTGAAGTCCATCAGTATGTTTCTGCCTGTTCAGTCTGCACCCAGACCAAGTCATTGAGCTCACCACCTGCTGGTTTACTGTTCCCCACAGCTGTGATCCTACATCATGGTAGATTTCCTTACTAGCCTCCAGGTAAAGCCACCATACTAACTATTGCAAACTGTTTTTCCAAGGCTGTGTATTTTGTTTCTCTACCAAAGCTTCCTTCAGCCTTAGAGACCTCTCAGCTTTTCACAGATCACATCTTCATGTTACACAGAATCTCTGGTGACATTGCCTTGAACTGAGGACCCCAGTTCAACCCCAGTTTGACTAATGGTCAAACAAAGAGGACCAACCAGGAATTGGAGGCCACCCTCACTGTGTGTTCTAATCAAACCCATCAACCTAGGGCTTGCACCTGGCCTGTGCCAAATACCTCCAACATTTGATGACCTTCTCTGCGACTGGATTATTCCTGTTTGAGGCTTTACTGGAGTATCATTTTTTCCAGGCCAACAAAGTGAGTTCTCTGTTCTTTCTGTCCAGCATCACCTTTGACATTGCCACCAAGGTGGACCTGCATAAAACTATGGAGCAGAACAAGCTTACGGTCATTGGATCTCGGCCCTCATCTACACTCCAGGTCAGAAAGTTACTTCCAAAAGTATCCCATTGAGGACCAAATCCCCCAAAACGGTCTCACAATTACATTAGTCCATTTGGGATCAAGTCACTCATCAACCCATCACTGTCCACCTTAAGCTCTCCAGAAATGTGACAGTTCACAATCTGTTCCACATCTCCAGTTCAGTCCAGTCCACTGTTCGCTCTTGGTGATATGCTTCTATCAACATAAATATGTGGGAGCACAATTAGCTGAGCTTTCTCTCTGACCTCAGTATTTGTCTCGAAATTCAGGTATTCATCTAGAAAGTTCTGCAAATTCAACCTCAATCTCTCACCACTGTATTGCTGTGTTTGCAATATGTCACCAGCACCGAAGAATATTTAGTAGGTGAATCATTTCTTTGCAATGTGTCCTTTATATTGAGGCTAACTCTGCTAACTTTTATGTAGTTTTCATTCATCTAGAAATTACAGATCACATTTCTCCAATATTGCATTTCATACTTCTCTTACACAACTTCTCTAAGATCGTGGATCATGCTTGCTAGATGGAAAAAAAGCTTTTCCATAATAAAACTTGAACTCTACAAGTGAAAAATTGAGGAAGATTATTGGACTTTCGATTTTGATTTTTTTTTCTTTCTTAAAAAAGCAGCATAAATAGTAAGAGTTTTGCATTTCTGAAGCAGGGAAGGAGAGAAGAAGTTTGTTTGACAACAAAATGTAATCATAGCCATGCTAAATGAATAAATGTGTTCTGTGTAAAATAAGATGGACTTCGAAATTCATACGCGTTGGGGAAAAACCTTTAAGACTTTACACAAGTTGGTGGTTAAGCCCTTGCTGCTCCTTAGTGAACCCCAAGTTGTTCTCTGATGTTGGAGTGTGAATGTGTTTGAAGGCTAGAAAAACTTCCTTCCATACATATAAGTGAGTGAGGCGCTGTATGAAGCCCTTTGAGTACTCAAGTAGAGTAGAAGATCACAATAGAATATCCAAAGACAGAGTGCAGAATACTTGCATAATATTAAACCGGGGCAGATGCTCGAAGCTTACTATGTTGATTATTTGTGCTCAGATCATTTCGTGATAGAAATGGAAATTTTAAAATGATAAGGCATTATTAGAGAACTAAAGTATCTGTTAGTGATAACATGTGACAATCCAGTGTTTGAAAATATTTATTATAAAAAATGTAGATGACTTTAAACCCTCCAGTGCTGGTTTTGGTATAGCTGAGGTGTTAGCATAGCTTAAAAAACATACTGATTAATTAATGATCATAGACCAAAAAATGCATGTACTCCTCACACGTCAGGTTTTCAAACTGAAATAAATCAAAGTAGTACTCTTGAAATACTGCTGTAGACGGGAGTCTTGAAACTATAACTGGCTTAGTGTGTTTAAATGTTCTAACATACTGTATATGCTTTTATGTAGAATCCAAATAAAAAAAGGATTAAAGTGAATAAATAAAAGCTTAATGTAAAATTATTTAATTTTCTTTGTGAGTGACGGTGTTGGCAGCAGGTGATCATGTCCGTGCGTTTGTTTGTCCGTGCAGATCTTTAAATGTCCAAACCAGAATGTTAAAGCAGACCCTGAAGTTAATGGGGAGTTTGTACAGCCTATCTAATATAAAA
>NW_005187903.1:174000-177649 GCF_000239375.1 Pundamilia nyererei
TTGTTTGTCCGTGCAGATCTTTAAATGTCCAAACCAGAATGTTAAAGCAGACCCTGAAGTTAATGGGGAGTTTGTACAGCCTATCTAATATAAAACATATTAAGTTAAAACACTTAGACACGAGAAATGAGTGTCTAAGTGTTAGAAATGAGAAGAAAATACAGAGACGTTATTGTTACAGATAAAGCTCCTGAGGTCTGAGGGCCTACGTGCACCAGCAGCAGAACATATCAGACCAGTCACAGTTATTAAAATAACACAAAGGTTACAGAAAGGTTTTTATTTCTAAATTATTTGAGCTTTGAGCCATTGATGAACTGCAGCACTTTCTCCAGAATTTACACATTAAACATCTTAACCTACTTTTAGTTGCTTTACTTGGTCCTTGTGTGTTCATCGCGACTGTGCACAAGCTTTTTCCTTACTGCTGCCTCCCTAAAGCACTCAGTGACTGGTTGCTTGTCTTGAAAAGTGCAACATTAATAAATTTGGCTTACTTTAAACCTCCTCAAAACAAACAACCTAAAGAAATCAAACCTTCAACGCTCTAATTATGAACCATGAAAAGCAAAAACAGCTGCCACAGTAATGTTGGTTTTATGGACCCATGTTGGTGGATTTTAATTTATTTATTTATTAACACAGTTCAGAGGCTACAGAGATGCACTTGTGTGGAGTCGTCTAAAGATCCTTTCATGGTACGCAGAGCTTCGCAGACCTGGTTTAGTTAAATCAAAGATGGTGGCAGCGTGTGTGCGCGTGTGTGTAGGACACAGTCAGCAGGAGTTCAGGGGGAAGATATTTACTGAGCTGCTGTAACTCTCTGTCTGTTCTCAGCCATGATGATGGAGCTCGTTTTCCAAACCTTGTATCTACATTTTTTTTTCCTGTGACATCAAAGGTCAAAGGTCAGATGAAAGGCATCACAGTTAGGCAACTGAAGCTCCTCTGCTGCCATCTACTGGCTGTTTTATTCTGTTACTGATGCCTTTACACAGTGCATGTACTCCCTGGCCACTTTATTAGGGACACATTGCTAATACTGGGCCATGTTTTTCCTTCAGAACACATTTTTAGAACTGTATTTATTTTCATACCAAAAATGTTTGATATGTTTACAGGAACATTTATAATGAGAAAGTTCTTTGGTTTCACATTCAGCTAGAGAGGGAGGACGGCTGAGCTCCGACATTTTTCAGTGATGTCACGCATTTTAAACCTCATCTGACAAAATGTAACCTTTGAAGGTCAAAGGTCAGACTTAAACAGACTGCTCCTATGAACACAAAAAAAGAGAAGAGGGGGAGGACACTTATGTATTTCACCCTCCCATTAAGTCGTATTTCCTTTGGTATTTATTGCGTTGTTGTAACCGCTGCTCATTTTGTAATTTGTCTTTCCTCAGTGCTTCTACGCCAGCAGAGATGTGAGCAGAGGAGGGAGGAAAATGAGACGTCTTTCAAATCTTCCTTTAAAAGTGAAGTCAGTGAAATGACGTTTGACTCAACTGCATCATGTACAGTTTTGTTAAAGACTGACTGCAGCTGGGTTTTATCATCTCAGGTGTTCATGACATGTTTTATTTAGAGACGCTTTTGGTTAAATTCATAATTTAGATCATGTGACAGACATCGCATCTTTTTAAGAAATCACACACAGAAACAGTGAAGGGCAGAAGCTTTGATCCTCTTAAAGAACTGAAATAATCCGAATAAAGAGGGCGAGCTGTTAAAGGAGTCCTCATTCTGTGGTTTCTATATTCCAGCTGTGGCCACAGCTGTTTAACCTCTGCATCCTCCATCTGCTGTCCTCCAGATGCCTTTTAGGACCTGGGACATGTTTCCAGCTTCCAGATGTGTAAAAATACATCCCAAAGAAAAGCTCTGGTCTCAGGAGGAAACATAGTTTGTTTGTTCTCCTGTAACATTCAAGGTCAAAGGTCACATAAAACTGTCAGGCGTTGGGAAAACTAATGATCTTCTACTGCTGCCACCTGCTGGCTGTTGTCATGCAGTGACTGATGCCTCTATCTATTTACACACAGGGCATACATTCGGTGGCCACTTTATTAGGTATACCTTGCTAGTCCTTTTTTCTTCTGAGATATTTAAATTCTTCATGGCACTGATTCAACAAGCTACTGGAAACATTCCTCACAGATTCTGGTCCATATTAAAATGACTGCATCACACAGCTGCTGCAGAATTGTCCATGATGTGAATCTCCTGTTAAAACCACCTCCTAAGATGATCTGTTGGACTGAGATCTGGTGACTGTGGAGGCCATTGGAGTATTTCTGTGAACTCATTGTTATGTTCAAGAAATTTGTTTGAGATGATTTGATTTTTTGACATGGCGCTTTATCCAGCTGGAAGCAGCCACCAGACGACACTGTGGTTATAAAATGATGCACACAGTTAGAATACTTCAGCAGGCTGTGGGTTTTGAACTGTCCTCAGTATGGGGTCCAAAATGTGCCATTAAAATATCCCCTGACCAATACACCACCAACGAACTGTTACTTCTCCCTTCTGCAGAAGCAACAGGATCATGCTTCTGCAAAACTCATCAGACCTGTGCTGTAACTCTGCAGTTACCCTCAGTTTAAATCTCTAAAAAGTTCATTTTTCAGCAGATTCTGGTTTATGTGAGTCATCTTCTTCCTTTTCAGAGCAGAATGGCAGGAATATAAAAAGGTTCTCAATTTGAACTTAACTGGATCCACTTCATCATGTCTATATGCCAAAGGGTTGAGTTCTGCCGTGTGATTGGCTGTTTAGATATCTCTGCACCTACTCAGTGTTTAACCAGCAGTTTAATAGGTGTGCCGAACAAAGTGGCACACCTATTTAGGAGGACTCACAGAGGATGGATTTGTCGTGTCAGTTTGTGTCAGTTTATGTTGTTGGTTTTTTTTATCTATATAAAACAACAACAGACTCGGGATTCCTACCAGCTTCCAGCTGAACAGCAGCTGGAGGCAGCGTTGAGCAGATGAACCTGCTCGCTGACTTTCTCTCGCTTTGACTTTGAAACTGTAATGAGAGACACGATTTACAGATTAATTTTCATTACTGATTACTGTTACACTTTAGTGCCAGTAGAGGGCAGCACCATGGTTTATTCTTGGGCAGCTGTGCGACATTTGCTGACTTTCCCTACAAACTGCACCAGGTCTGTTAAATCAGCTTCTCATTAAAAACCAGAGTTCATTCATATGACCACAACCTTCCACCAGGGGGCGCTTTAACATAAACACACATGTCAGTTTTTCTTAAAGACAACATCACCAGCATGCTCAGAAGAACTCAAACACATTTTACATAAAGACAGTTGTGAAAGTTGGGAAAGTGAAATTGTTCCTCCTGCTTTTAGTTTGTGGCTGAAGTTAACCTGTGTGTTGTCTTTGTTATCTGCTCTGAAGAGGACTGAAGTGTGTTTGGGTTCAACACAACAACTCACGTTTTCCATCAGACATCTTTGTGAAACACACAAAAGCACACGAGAAGATCAAGTGAGACCAAAGTTTATTGAACCTGCAGAGAAACCAGATCACTGCTGTGGAGACGACAGCACACTTAGAAATAACATAAATAACAGCAAAGTTACTGAAGACATGAAAACATGGATTACATCTCCATTTTAGTTA
>NW_005187903.1:178033-181192 GCF_000239375.1 Pundamilia nyererei
AGCACAAAGCAGAGCCTCTCTGTTCTCTTTATATACAGCAAAGCATCAGGACATGTCAGTGAACGCATCACAGTTACAATAATATAACTTGGATCACATAACATATTGAACTTTGGACACATTTTCTGCTGATATATGACGAGTATATGAACAGTATCAGATCACACAGCATCTGCAACTTCGCTCAGAACCTTAATACTGCTGCTATCAGTCTGAGCCCTGATGGAGAAAGAGTAGCAGCTGTACCTCTGAGCTCTCTTCTCTCTGATGATGAGCGTCCATAACTGATGTGTTCACTTCTCCCTGCTGAGCAGACTCCAGCTCCATTACTGTCTGAAACACACATGGAGGACGTCAGTGCAGGCAGCACAGTCTCATAACTGAAATAACCTCAGTTGTATCTATAACACAAAAAGGTTTGTTGAACATTTTTTCTCTACAGTGCAAAAACTGTGAGATGACTCGTGACTCGTGGCAGGTCTGACTCATAAACATGATTACAGATCAGGAACGTGTTTGTCATCAAAGCCGTCAATCATCAAAAACTTGTAAACCCGACCTGACCGATCCTGTCAGGAGGCTACATCTACAAAACTACAAAATGAGCCACATAAAGAAAGTCAAATCCAAAAGACCAACACAGCTGAATAGATCAGGTTGATATTTACTGTTTGTATAGAAATTATAAACCACTCAGAGTGTTTTTTATTGTCTCTTTATCTCTGCAGTAGAACCTGGCAGTGACACGAGTTAATCAGAAACCAGAAGCTGGATGATCACAGAGTCATTTCTGATAAGTGCAGGTGGACAAGCACTAAACACAGCATTTACTGTAAAGGTCACCCAACAAAACATAATAACAGCAAAGCGACTTGTGATCATTTGTCAAAGTTGTCAGAGTTTAAAAGACAGCCTGGATTCTGCAAACCTCCTTAAAGTTACCACCAGCACAGCCGACAGGAAGGACGACTTTCAATGAAAACTACATGTAAATATTTTAATATGATAAAAAAGCTGCTGAACAGGAAGCTCAGCTTCCTGTTCATGAACTTTAAGACTTCAGGCATGTTGTCTCGTTGCATTTTTGGACGTTGCCCGATGTCCTGCTGGCATAAAATAAACACACTCTGAGAGTTTCCAGCTTGACCAAACAGATGTTTCCATACAATGATTATTATGGATATATTATTTCTGACTTTCTCTATCTGGAGCAAACACAAGAAAAAAGTGCTGCCTGTCCTTGTTGAGTTTCTTAGTTTGATTCAGTGAGAAGAGTCTGGAAGAGGAGCTGAGGAGGAGCAGGAAGGAGAAGCAGGAAGGAGGAGCAGGAACTAGCAGTAGTTTCGCTTTGTCAAAAGGAGGACTGCAGCTCACCTGTGGACTCCACCCTGATTGTTTGAGTGAGTGAAAATTCATTTACTTCTTTCTTTAACCAGGTTTGTCACACAGTTCTCTTATTCAGCCTTTAAACAGACAGATCTGAGTCTACAGTTTAAAACACAGTGAATACAATGTGACGCAGAGCTTTGCAGACCCGGTTTAGTTAAATCAAAGATGGTGGCAGCGTGTGTGTAGGACACAGTCAGCAGGAGTTCAGGGGGAAGATATTTACTCTTATTATTTATTTAACATATTTACTGAGCTGCTGTAACTCTCTGTCTGGTCTCAGTCTGGTGAATACAATGTGATGATGGGAATTGTGGAGCACTGCTGTCATGATTTAAATCTGGGGTCAGGCAGGGCCCGAAACTGGTGCTTTAAAATAAATATGATGATAATAAGAACTGAATTACACATTCAAACGCAGAGCTCCTGCTGTAACCTTCACTCTCTAGGTTTCTCCTTTTCTTCACTCATCTCAAATTTCAGGCACAAACACGTCACAAACAACACGAGTGATACTGGTGTTGGTATCTGATTCATATCAGCATGATGGGATTGATGCTTTAGTTTGTTTCTAAAGGAAACATATCTGCACATGTTCCCTGTTTTGATCTTTACCTGTCCTGTGATCATGTGACAAAAGGCCTGAGAAAATACATTTAAGCTGCAGCGAGTGAGAAAGAGGAAAACGAGGAGGTGCATTGAGGTACCTCCACACCATGGAGCTGAGTGGAAAACAGAGCAAACAGCGATGTGTTTGCTTCAAATTCTCTGCTGTGGCAAAACCACCGACCTCAGACATGAAGTCTGAAAGCAAAGCTCCACTTTGATTTGAAAAGCCTGTTTAAAAACAAGCTAGCCCTCTTTAGCACGCTTTTGCCCTCAAACAACAAAAGTTTGGTGATTATGCTGTGCTTTAAAGTTTTTTTTCTTTATGTTGTGACACCAACACCTCAGTGTTGAGTAAAATGATGCGTAGCAGAGAGTTTGACCTTTGACCCGAGGATGGAGCACTCCTTCCAGGTGCCAGATCTGCATGTGGCCGTGTTAGCTACAGCTAAGCTAAGGCTGATATCATTTTTATAAATGTTTACATTAAAATAATCAGTTTTCTTAATATGTGCATCCACATGTTGTTTACAGACAGATTCTGGTCCTTTGTTCAAATATAAACCAGGAACCCCAAACTCTCAGAACGTAGGGTAATATAACACTAACATTAATGCCACGGAGGGCTAGTCTCACCCAAAGTGCTTTAGAGACGGGCACATTTACACTCCAGGTGTCTAAAAACAAACAGTTTCAAAATGCATGAAAAGCTCAAAGGTGTGATTTTTCCCATTATTTCTAATAAAAAACTAATCTCACAGTGATTTAATGATCATTCAAATGTGTTCACAAACTGATGTTTAATCTCATGAATCCTGGCACACTGCTCTCCACCTTTAAAACTTGATATCGTGGTACCAGTATTTACTCAGTACTGGAAGATAATCCAGTTCTGCATTGTCACACACTGCTAGAAAGAAAGGAGGGAGCTTTGATAACCAAGCTCACCACAGCCAGGTGTAGCTCATGAAATAAAGCACAGCAGAGAAACCAGAACAGACACAAGCAGACAGACACGCTTGTGTGAGTTTTTTAAGGTGGACTTGGACACAATACGAACAGGCTGTGTGGGCGTTCTCTGTCTTGCCTGGAGGGGTGAACGGAGGAAGCCTCGGCTGAATCCAAAGACGTCATGTTTGAAAATGTGTTTCTGTGCAGTTTCCATGG
>NW_005187903.1:181491-182637 GCF_000239375.1 Pundamilia nyererei
TCTGAGCACAGAAAAGCAAAGGACAGATGCACCAACAGGTCAGAACGTCACTTTATTTAAACAAACAGCCTCCTGGTCAGAGAGCGTGTCCTATTCTCAGTCCCCTGATGATGACTGGACCCCGACTCTCACCTCTCCTACTTTCCTTTGTTTAGTCATCCTCCTCCTGGATTTCCTTCCACCTCATCAGCAGTAATGACTGATGCTGACCTCATCAGTCTCATCACCACCCTCTTCTCCAACTGTGGTCTCAGAAAAAGTCCACTAGTTTTCACAAACCCGAGAAGTTACTTTCCTGCAAAGTCCACACATGAATTCAGAATAAAAAAAAACAACAGAGTTTTCAAAATCTCCTTAAAGTCATTTAAAGGAGAAATAAGTAAACTACTTAATGTTTATGCTTCCTTGTTTACTTTCCTGCTGAGTCATTTAACAGGGAGTGTCCTTTTTCCAGCTGTAAAAATAGAAACTGTGTCTCTGCTGCTCCGATAAGGAGCTCTGTGACTGGTTTTGTGAGACTGCTATTCACACTTGAATGAGAATAAAGCGACACTGCTTTGGATCTTCCCTCATCCTTACGTGCAGCTGTGGATAATCTGTTGAAGGTAACCACTAACACTACTAATGCTATCATCACTGCACTTTAGAGCTAATGTGAAAGAAGCAGCTCAGGCTGTTAGCAGCAGCACGGAGCCCTGATCTGTTTATACAGCACACACTCATTCTGAATGTAAAGTACACTTGTAATTTTACTTTTTACACGCCTGTGTAATTTTATGTAATTAATATAAGAAGTAAAGCTCACAGGGCGCACACGTCAGCCACAAGCTCAGGTGAGCAAACTCAGTACGAATCCATTAAAAGTTTGCCAGGCTCTACAGCAGTGATGATGTGGCCTGTTAGCGCACAGTTAACCGGAACAGATCCAAACATGGATAACATTTTAAAAGCCAACAGTAAACAGCATGCAACGCAGTTAAAGAGGTTTGTGCAACAAAGGCAGGGCTGTGAAATTACTTTCAATGTGTAGCTGATAATAAGCCAAAGCGTCTCCATCAGCTGGATGCAGGTTATGATACTGCAGATGTGACTTCACTGACCTGATTCACACATTTTTGGTAAAAATAAATAAAATAAAATAAAAAA
>NW_005187903.1:184030-200578 GCF_000239375.1 Pundamilia nyererei
AATTCTTTGTTTTTACATTCATCGGTCCCCAATATGCCCAAATATCAAAGAGAAATAAAAATGCATGCCGTGGAAGAGTTCGGGTCTTAGGAGGTTAATTCTGTTGTGAATGACCATGACAGACCTGGTGACACATTTATGCTTTGCAGCATTCTTTATTAACACTCAGGGTTGCTGTGCATACACACACAGAGCTGCAGCTCTCCCGCCGCCGGCTCAACATAACCAACAACAATCACAATGAAGGACCCAGTGCCATATTAAGTTAGCAGGGTATGATTGCGAATGCCGTGCAGGGAAGGCAGACACCCCTGCACGGCCCACCACATCTGTATTTGTCATGGTTGCTGTGTGGCAGGCAGGCAGGAGTGGTGGACCCAAAATGCAGAACTCAAACACGGAAGTGAAACTAAAAGCGCAGCTTTATTGCTGGAGAAAAACATTGTACAAACTAAACTCACCAAAAGGAAACCAAAAGTCAGAACAGAGGAACCAAGGACTGAAACACTGGAAAAGAAAAACTAAACTGGAGCAGGAGCCTAAACACTAGGAACATAGAAGCAGAACACACAGCTAGTAGAGGGTACGACGCAACACTGACTCAGAGAAACACAGGGACTAAATACACTGGGAAGTAACGAGGAGAATGAGACAAAGAAGGAGAGCACAGCTGGGGGAAATTAGAACTGACGAGACAAGCAAAGCAGGACACATTCACATAAGACACGGACCTACAAAGTAAAACAGGAAGGATCACACAGAGACGCGAACTTGACACAGTGGAGACAGCAACTAAGAAACACAGAGACATAAACCATAAGGCAGAGGACTCGATGAACCGAGAGACACAGAGGGGAACTCAAACATGCAGACAAAGACTTACACAGAACAGAGGGGACACAGAGCAACATGAAGGGCAAGGGATCGAAACTAGAAACCATAGAAACTCACACCAAGTACAATAATACAAACACAAATACAAATACAAAAATCACAAAGAACTAAAACGCTGGGTCAGGGGACCCAGGACCCTGACAGTATTATGTTTTTTAACCTATTCCTGTTTTTATAATCTTATAAAATAAAATACTATAATATATAGCATAAGCTTCCTCCAGGCAGGTGTCAGTATACTTATCCATGTTTGTGAATGGTTGTTGCCAATAGTGACGTGAATCCAGACATCACACAGCTATTCTGGGTATGTTGAGCCTGTAGTACAACTTGAGGTACTTTAAATAGATTTTAATATAATGTAATGTAATAATGTAATCACTGCTAAGATACTTTGGTAGGATTATAACTTCTCCTTGAGCTAAACACCTGGTAAGATTATAATCTTTAAAACACAGCAAATATATTAGACATTGAATTCAATGATGTGTTAAAGGAGAAAAATAAAATGAGGAGAGATTCTCAGCTCTAACTGGAAATCGAGCTCCTGTATTTTCTATTGTTTTGCAGAACCCACATATTTCATGTCATCTGGTGGAGCTTTATCAAAGATGTGCCGGCTTCAGTGTGAAATATGATGTCGTTGACTAAATCACAAGAAACCCAAGACCCAGCCTGATTGTTTGAGGGATAATTGGATGCCAACTGAATCAGAGTAAACTCAGCTTCTCTGGGATCTTTAGAAAATAAGCTCATTATGAGACTCTGATGTTGAAACCCACAGAAAACAGAAGATGGATGCTGTGAAGATATTCTGCTGGACTCTGGGGTGTGTCTGCCTCCTGCTGCCTGTAACTGCAGGTGAGATTTAAGTGTCTTTGTAAAGTCAGGAGCACCTGCATCACCTGTGTGATAGAAGGAATGTTGGCCAATCACAAGCTAGATATAGTCTGATGTCAGAAAAGGAGTTTAAGGGGAAAAAGTGAAACTTTGATTTAATGTGTGACATTTATTTATTAATCTGGTTTCAGGTTAGCCAATCAGAGGACGGTGACCTCTTATCCTCTCTCTGATTGGCTGCTGTAGAGGCGAACAGTTCAAACTTTGACCTTTAACCTCTCTGTTTTGTGTTGTTACCTCTTTCAGATCAGAAAATCATCACAGCCGAGTCTGGACAGAACGTCACACTGCCGTCTCGAGCTCCAAATGAGAACAAAACCATCACAGTAGTAGAGTGGAGCAGAACTGATCTGGAGTCAGAACATGTGCTTTTGTACCGAGATGAGCAGTTTGAACCAGAAGAGCAGCATCCATCTTTTAAGAACCGAGTGGATCTGCAGGACAGACAGATGAAGGATGGAGACGTGTCTTTGATTCTGAAGGATGTGACGACTGCTGATAGTGGAACATATGAGTGTCGAGTCTTCATGGGAGGGAAAGAACGCAGGAAGAGAGCTCATCTGAAGACTGACCCCATCAGCAGCATCTACCTGAGTGTTGTTGATCCTCCAGGTGAGTGAGTAGAGTTGAGTGTGTGTGTGATCAGAGGTGAAGCTGCTTCCTGGTTGTTGATGTTTGTTTCTAAAGATGTTGTTGATGAGACTTTGTAGAAAGCAGCTGGTCTGAGTGATGTGATCAGAGTGCAGTAGATAATGTCTGACAGCAGTTTGAAGAGGAAATGGATTCTGTTCTGTTCTTCACTCATCACCTACCTGACAGCTGACACCTCACACCATTTCTCACCTGCAGGTCAGACAGAAAGACGTGTTGGACTGATGCTCAGTTTGTCAATTGTTGCTGTGCTTGTTGTTTCTGCTGTTGGTTTTCTGATCTACAAAAAACATAAACAGCAGAATCATAATTAATCCCAGCCTTCTCCTGCTGAACAGTGTGAGGTTGAATTGTCTCCAAGCACAGCTGTGAATTAAGAGTCTCCTGCTGCTGTTCCAGTTTCTCAGAGGTGACACAGATCATCCAGTGGAGAGACACATGAGGACATCCTGAATTTGTTGTTCAGCATCTTTGTGAAAGTCTTGAACATTTTCCTTTGGACATGTTGGACTTTAACTAAAGATGTTTTCAGTCCAAAAGTCTTTTTCTTCCTGTTGTTTGGTGCAAAGCATCGATGATCATCTCAGAAAACATTTTCATCTGTAATCCTGGTTTCAGGTGAAAGTTTGTCTTTAGCTCCTCACTGTCCTGATGAGCTGCATGAACACCAGCTGGAAGTCAGTTTGTCCATGAGACGTTTGGACTCTTTTTCTTTTATAAAACATATAAAACATGTAAATTACAGACGTGTCCTGTTTCTACTGTGAGTGTCGCTGTTAGCTCGTGACCTCCTGCTGAGCTAAAGCCTCAGACTGTTTCTGTAGTTTAAATAGACGACACATCATTCATACATCAGTGTGTGTTCATTGTATGCAGCTTTTATTTATGTCAGTTTGAACACTGCATGTACTGTGAAACTCTTTATTTATATTACAGATTTTTTTTCTTTTATGTTATTATTAATGATGAAATGAGTGAGTTTTTCTGTACAGAGGAATTTTCTTTGATTAAAAACTTTGTGAGCTGTAGTCTGATGTTGTTTTCTGAGCATTTCTCCTCCACTCTGCTCTTTCTACTGAGAAAGTCTTTAATCAAGTTTTTTTTTCTAATGTTTTGACTGTAAATAAATTCTTCAGATGTCTGCTGTTGTTTCCTGAATAATCTGATCTGGAATCAGTCCACAGTGAACAAAACACACTGAGCAAAAGTGTAATCTGAACTAAAGTCAAATCTTTAAACTGAACCAAGAATCAAACTGCAGGAAAACCTGATGGAAAACCTGCTCACTGACCTTCTCTCACTTTAATCAGCACAGGGTGCGATGTAGACAGCAGTGATGATTTTTTATTTTTAGCCTGGCTCTCAGTCAGCTCAGAATAAATAGATTCAAATGTTTGGATTATTAGCCTTCATTGTTGGTGTTTCTGCTCACAGGTACAAACTACCATCAGTCTGCACCATTAAACAGACACATAATGAACTTGCATATATATAAAGTTCTTTTCTGTCTCACTGACAGCTCAAAGTGCTGTTGACTAACCACACACTCATACAGCAGCTTATTCTGTGCATTTCAAGCACCTCACCTACCTCACATACATGACCCACCTAGAATCACCAGTTAGCGACACATAGTGTTCACACGGAGGAAATACAAACCTCTTCTGTCATGTGAGAAAGTGTTAGTTTTTAGATGTACTAACACATATATGATGTGTTATATGATATCATATATGATTTAGATGTACTAACACAGAGTCTGCTGTTAAAGAAACAGTTTATAACTGCATTACTCATCCTGACCTGCAGAGGCAGCAGTTAGTGCTGTCATTCACTTTAAAGCAGTATCAAATAAACAAGGACAAACTGCTGTAAAGATTTATTATTATAGACTCATTGATTCACAGTTCTTCTCAGATATTTATTTGCTTAAAATTTATAAACCACATATCATACTAATTTACAATTACTTTGTGTTGGTCTATTGCAGAAAGTCTCAATGAAAACATTTAGGTTTGTGGTTGTAAGGCGACAAAATGTGTAAAAGTTCAAGGGATATGAATACAATGAATAAAATTAATGAATGAATAAAGAACCATGAACCTATATTTTCAAAGCACTGTATATGCAGTGTGTGATCTATTATAGTTTTATTTAGATTTGCACCGATGACAGCTGCATGTTAATTAGTCACAATGACTCACATTTTCTTTCAGTGAAACCCACAGAACTGCACAAGACGAACAAGTGAGACCAAAGTTTCCTGCAGATCTGCAGAGATCATTGCTGTGGGGAGGACGGCACTGAGTTACTGAGTGTCCTCCATACACTGCATCACATTACATTCACATATTAATTATAATACGTGTTATATAAGTATGTTTAATGAAAAGATCAAACATAATATATATAAATCTGTTTTCTTATGAATGCCCTCTGGTCTGAGTGCCTGTGTGAACCAGCAACAGGATTCCAGTGGTTGGACTGGTGGATTACTTCATGAGTAGATGTCATTTTGGTCAGATGGAAACTCTGAAAACACAAACAGTGTTCAAACAATAAGAGACCAGTCACAGTTCAAATAATATAAAGGTTATTCAAGGGCAGATCTTTAGCGAGGAAACAAAAAACTCTTACTGAAAGTTTTACAGCCAAACTTTCACAAATAAGGTTTTAGTGTGAATGAGATTTTGGTTTAGGTTGCAGTAGATGCTGCTGCAAAAGTACAGAATAGGACACTTTACCAGAGTCAGTGGATGGAGGAGTAAGTGAAAGCAGCTGGAGGAGCAAGCTCTCCTCCAGCTGCAGGGACAGATGAGCAGTTCTTTAGATGTGTGTGCAGGTTTGTTGAGCCTGCTCTCATGGATATTTTCAAATTGCAAGTTCTGCACTAAGCTTTGCAGTCTCTAGTCTAGCTGCTGTTTCTGTTCTGCTTTCACTCATTTCTTCACTTTTTCCTAATCAGCTTGCATTTAAATCCAGATTCCCCCTATGGTGCTCTGTCTGTGTAGCTGGCCTGAACCACTACGTTTGCTGTCTTTAGAGCTTCTGCTTCCCCCTTCTGTCTTTCACATAATGGTAAAAATGTCTTTGAATATGATTGGCCAGATGGTGTGCCACAGGAGCAGCTAAAAGATCTTTTCTAGTCATTACAAAAAATACATTGTCTCATTTCAGAAGAACACATTACTGCTGTGATTTAGAGCATCAGTGTTATTAAAACACATCACTGAGCTGCACTCGTACAGCATTGAACATATAAATGTCTCCTGTTTCGTGTTCAATGCAAACTCACAGAAATTAAAGCAAAAATATGAAAATAGTTTCTACTGAGCAGCTTGAAAACAAATATTTAAATGAAGTAAAGAAAATCCAAAAAAGCTGAAACTGACCAAAGAGTGAAGGACGAGTAGGCAGTGAACTCCGGCCTCCTTTTTGACAGCCTGCGGTTTTGTACTTTCACCTGCTTTCACTTCAAACCATTCACAAAGTTCACACCACTTCCTGTGTTCACACTGAACGCTAACATGGGTCTCATAAACCATTAACTATGAGCATAAAACCTGAGAGCCTGGCCTCAGCTTAAGAGACCATTTCATGAAGATTTATCTTTAACATAATCATTCAGCAAAGCAATTCACCCACAGCCCAAAGCAAGAGATTTAGTCAACTTTTTTGGTCATCATTAGATAATACGAAGCATTTATATGAAACATTATTTACCATTTCTGTGTGACGGGACTTCAGGCAACCATTTATTTTCCAGACTATGAATTACGTTTGATTTTGTTGGTTTTCACTTTAATTTTTTAAATTTTCCTTCAGTCCCCAAAACGAAACAAACACTTCAGAGTTTCCAATTGATCCAAATTTTTTCAGCATCAGTAAAGCGATCAGCATGGTTGTTCACCCACACGATAAAGTTGATGACGTTGATGACATTGATGATTTATGAGGTTTAGCTGAGTTAGAGGTTTGCTTATAAACGATGTCCTGTCTGGAGTATTTGTGAAAAAATTTAAACAGGAAGTATTTCATTAGCTTAACTAAATTAACTCAATATTAGTGACATTCAGAGGTTCAATGAAGTCGGTCTATACCTGTAATGCAATGTGGTAGCTAGCCACAATGCTATGGTTAGGCTAATTAAGTGAAAATGGAAGTAGACTTGATTTCCTTTGAATAAAGAGCAGCTGTACCTCTGTGCCTGTTTGGTCTGATTTCTCTTTGTCCATGAGTGATCTTGTCTCTTCTCACTGATGAATAGACTGTAGCTGGATCACACTCTGCACAATAAAACACATACAGAGGTCATCAGTGCAGATAGTGAAGCTTATAAAAATTGCTTTTGTTCTATACAAATATGCAACATCCGGTGATTACAGATCACTGAAAAACTTTATCATAATTTTCTTTGGTAAACTAAACTAGACTTTGCTGGGAGGAAATAGTGTCTCTCAGGTTGAGTTCAGAGTTTAAAAAAAAAGAAGCCCCCTAAATGAAAGAGGATGTAGATAAATACATGTACAGACTTCTTGTTTCTAGAACGAAGCCTTGGTGCAGCTGCCATCGTGCTCAGGGGGAGCCAGTTTTCTAATTAAGTGAAGATGGAAGTAGATTTGATTTCCTTTGAATAAAGAGCAGCTGTACCTCTGTGCCTGTTTGATCTGATGTCTGCTTGTCCACAATTGATGTTGTCTGCTCTCACTGATGAGTAGACTGTAGCTGGATCACACTCTGCACAATAAAACACATACAGAGGTCATTCTTAATTGCCCCTTGGGGATAAATAAAGTCTCTCTGATTCTGATTCTGAGAGTGTGAAGCTTATAAAAGTGCTGTCGGTATTCAGGAGGTGTTAAAATAATTGTCTAATGTTGTCTATTTAGATGATCAACATGCTTCAATTACAGAGCGCTGCAAGGGAACAATGTTATTCAATTCAATTTTATTTATATAGCGCCAAATCACAATAACAGTCACCTCAAGGCACTTTATATTGTAAGGTAGACCCTACAATAATAAGTACAGAGAAAAACCCAACAATCATATGACCCCCTATGAGCAAGCACTTTGGCAACAGTGGGAAGGAAAAACTCCCTTTTAACAGGAAGAAACCTCCAGCAGAACCAGGCTCAGGGAGGGGCGGCCATCTGCTGCGACCGGTTGGGGTGAGAGAAGGAAGACAGGATAAAGACATGCTGTGGAAGAGAGACAGAGGTTAATAACAGATATGATTCAATGCAGAGAGGTCTATTAATACATAGTGAGTGAGAAAGGTGACTGGAAAGGAAAAACTCATGAAGAAATGCATCATGGGAATCCCCCGGCAGCCTACGTCTATTGCAGCATAACTAAGGGATGATACAGGGTCACCTGGTCCAGCTCTAACTACAGTGGGGCAAAAAAGTATTTAGTCAGCCACCGATTGTGCAAGTTCCCCCACCTAAAATGATGACAGAGGTCAGTAATTTGCACCAGAGGTACACTTCAACTGTGAGAGACAGAATGGAAAAAAAAATCCATCAATCCACATGGTAGGATTTGTAAAGAATTTATTCGTAAATCAGGGTGGAAAATAAGTATTTGGTCACCTCAAACATGGAAAATCTCTGGCTCTCACAGACCTGTAACGTCTTCTGTAAGAAGCTTTTCTGTCCCCCACTCGTTACCTGTATGAATGGCACCTGTTTGAACTCATCATCTGTATAAAAGACACCTGTCCACAGCCTCAAACAGTCAGACTCCAAACTCCGCCATGGCCAAGACCAAAGAGCTTTCGAAGGACACCAGGAAAAGTATTGTAGACCTGCACCAGACTGGGAAGAGTGAATCTACAATAGGCAAGCAGCTTGGTGTGAAAAAATCAACTGTGGGAGCAATCATCAGAAAATGGAAGACATACAAGACCACTGATAATCTCCCTCGATCTGGGGCTCCACGCAAGATCTCATCCCGTGGGGTCAAAATGATCATGAGAACGATGAGCAAAGATCCCAGAACCGCACGGGGGGACCTGGTGAATGACCTGCAGAGAGCTGGGACCAAAGTAACAAAGGTCACCATCAGTAACACACTACAACGGCAGGGAATCAAATCCCGCAGTGCCAGACGTGTTCCGCTGCTGAAGCCAGTGCATGTCCAGGCCCGTCTGAAGTTTGCCAGAGAGCACATGGATGATACAGCAGAGGATTGGGAGAATGTCATGTGGTCAGATGAAACCAAAGTAGAACTTTTTGGTATAAACTCAACTCGTCGTGTTTGGAGGAAGAAGAATACTGAGTTGCATCCCAAGAACACCATACCTACTGTGAAGCATGGGGGTGGAAACATCATGCTATGGGGCTGTTTTTCTGCCAAGGGGACAGGACGACTGATCCGTGTTAAGGACAGAATGAATGGGGCCATGTATCGTGAGATTTTGAGCCAAAACCTCCTTCCATCAGTGAGAACTTTGAAGATGAAACGAGGCTGGGTCTTCCAACATGACAATGATCCAAAACACACCGCCCGGGCAACAAAGGAGTGGCTCCGTAAGAAGCATTTGAAAGTCCTAGAGTGGCCTAGCCAGTCTCCAGACCTCAACCCCATAGAAAATCTGTGGCGGGAGTTGAAAGTCCGTGTTGCTCGGCGACAGCCCCAAAACATCACTGCTCTCGAGAAGATCTGCATGGAGGAATGGGCCAAAATACCAGCTACTGTGTGTGCAACCCTGGTAAAGACCTATAGTAAACGTTTGACCTCTGTTATTGCCAACAAAGGTTATGTTACAAAGTATTGAGTTGTATTTTTGTTATTGACCAAATACTTATTTTCCACCCTGATTTACGAATAAATTCTTTACAAATCCTACCATGTGGATTCATGGATTTTTTTTTTCACATTCTGTCTCTCACAGTTGAAGTGTACCTCTGGTGCAAATTACTGACCTCTGTCATCATTTTAGGTGGGGGAACTTGCACAATCGGTGGCTGACTAAATACTTTTTTGCCCCACTGTATGTGCTTTAGCAAAAAGGAAAGTTTTAAGCCTAATCTTGAAAGTAGAGATAGTGTCTGTCTCCCGAATCCAAACTGGAAGCTGGTTCCACAGAAGAGGGGCCTGAAAACTGAATGCTCTGCCTCCCATTCTACTTTTAAATACTCTAGGAACAACAAGTAGGCCTGCAGAGCGAGAGCGAAGTGCTCTAATAGGGTGATATGGTACTACAAGGTCATTAAGATAAGATGGGGCCTGATTATTTAAGACCTTGTATGTGAGGAGCAGGATTTTGAATTCAATTCTGGATTTAACAGGAAGCCAATGAAGGGAAGCCAAAACAGGAGAACTCTGCTCTCTCTTTCTAGTCCCTGTCAGGACTCTGACATGAACTAGTTTTTCAGCGTCAATCTGAGACAGGATATTTGTAATGACATAAGCTAGTATCATGTTGTGCAAACTCTTTCAAGAATTTTTGAAATGAAAGGGAGGTTAAAGATTCCAAGGGCTCAGTACTGACCTGGATGTTCATGGACTTTAAAAACATTTGCAGGATCTCGCAAAAGTAAATCAGGGTCTTGGAAAAGAACAAATTCCATTTTTTTTTAATCTGATGTCCCTGGTGGGGTGCCATATTAAATTATTCTGTTTTCTTTTTACATACTAATCGTCGAGGTCAGAGTTTTAAAAAAAAGCCCCCTAAATGAAAGAGGATATAGATAAATACATGTAGAGACGGTCTTGTTCTTAGTATTCTTAGTCTTAATGTTAGTGTTAGGAAAACACTAGCATTTTACGTTATAAATATCAGTGTATATTCGTTACCAGTGCATGTTTTAAGCTAAGAGCACACTCAACTTGATCTGAAAAATTAAATACCACAAGTTCATCCTGTGTAACTGTGCGGTAAGTGTGTACAGCTGCATTAAGAATAGGCGATTCTGTTTTAATACACAAAACATTTGCACAAATTTTAAATGTCCTGTGTGTAAAGATCTTCATAGTCAAATAAAGGACATGGGTACTTTTCTGACCAATCACGCTTTCTAGCTCACATAATTTTTTTTTTAGGAGAACAGTTCAAATCTTCAGGAAATAGACTTGATTTATTTTGACTTAAGAAAGAGCAGCTGTACCTCTCGGCCTTTTTGGTCTCATGTCTGTTTGTCCACAATTGATGTTGTCTGCTCTCACTGATGAGTATACTGTAGCTGGATCACACTCTGCACAATAAAACACATACAGAGGTCATCAGTGCAGAGTGTAACGCTTATAAAGGTGCTGTCAGTATTGAGGATTATGTTAAAAGTAGAGTCATTATTTCCCAGGTAGCATCATGAAAAGATTTCTTAGAAATTGCCAAAAACATTTTACTACAAAGTACCATGAAGACCCACATTTTGTTTCTGTCATACAGAAAATGCATAGAATCCATTTATGTGTTACTTAATGATTTTTATGCAAATTTTCATAAACTTTATTGACATTGTGTCTTTAATTGACAAAGAGTGATTTAAAAGTTAAAAGTTAAAAGTTCTATGCTGATGTTTTATACATAATCCGTTGATTACAGGTTGAAAATACGTTAAAATACTTGTCTTGTCGGTTTGTTAATAACTAATAATGTCTCTTCTTACTTCTACATTGGCTGTTTGGACAGTATCGGTACTGAGGTGTAACGTCTCTTTTTACCATCACACATCAGTTCATGGAAAAAACAAGAAGAAAAAATAGCTGTTGTGGTTTCACGGGTCTTAGTCATGCAAAACTATTCCTGTTGTTGAAGGACAGTTTGACAGACAAACACACGGTCCATTTACTTTAAAGATGATTTAATGCAAAGGCCTAATCTCATCTATGCAACTAAAAAAGAGGCTTTAAATAGTTATATGTTCTTGTTTTGTATCATGTTTTACCATCTCTTAAGGAGCTTGCTCATTTCTTGTGGAAGAAAACCCTACACATCCAAAGAAGTAGATTTGATTTCCTTTGAATAAAGAGCAGCTGTACCTCTGGGCCTGTTTGACCTGATGTCTGTTTGTCCACAACTCATGCTGTCTCTTCTCACTGATGTGTAGATTGTAGGTGGGTCACACACTGTGCAATAAAACATATAGAGAACATGACAGCATTTAGTGATGCTTATGGAAGTATAGTCAGTATACATGTGCGTTCTTTAGGGGGGGAAATGATTTATTATTTGCCATGTATAACTATGCAAAGATTCAGCAGGTTTCAGAAGCTCTGTGATCTTATCTGCTTTATCTTATTTGTTCCAGACAAACACCAACCTTTTTTGAAAGCGGAAGAAAAACACAGACCATACAGACAGTGGTGATGATAAATCATTCTTTAGCTACACACATGACTTCAGAGGAAACAACAGGAGGAAGTAGCTGCTGTGGTTTTACATGCAAATTTAAAATATACTATTAATGTTGTGAAAATTGTATGTCAAGTTAAATTCCTATCTGTCTGTAGGTGTGAATGTGAGGTTGTCTCAGTCTGTTGAAGTTAAAGACTGATTTCTGGCTCGAATACTCACCAGTCTTACATTCACCTGACATTGACAGTAACGAGAATATTTTTGATATATTTAGAATGAATGTTAGAGTTATTCAGCCCCTTTTGTGATGGTCTCATGAAGACCTCCATCTGTGCAGCAACATATGAGCAAACTGCTACTAGAATCCAGAATCAAACAACATGAGATGGATGTTACTTTTACAACATTATTGGCCCTATGAACTATAAAAAACTACATACCCAATGTCTGATTGAATATATAGTGATATGTTGACTTGTGACCTTGAACACTACACACTAAAATGGTAAATTTCATTATCTTTATCCATATGGTTGGAGCAAAATTGTCTGAAACTTGGGCAAAATTGATATTGAAGGTCAAGATCAAGGTCATGGTCAAATAAACATTAATGAAGTTTCAAGAGGATCTACAAAATCTACAAAAAAAGGGGGGGGAAACTTTTAAATCTAATCTTGAAAAAGTAGCAAGACTACGTTACGTCTCTCATGAGTTTCATGTTTAGGGTTTTTCATGTTTACTTTTAGTTTTCGCAGTTTAGGTTATTGTTTGATCTCACATTTGTTTGCCTTGTGCATTGCTTTGCATTTCTCCATCAGCCATGTTAAATGGCTCACTTTTTGTTAATTCAAGTTTGGTTCCATGTTCCTTCTGCATTTGGGTCCACTATTCGCAATACATACAGTCTGCTTCTGTGACATTTCAGTCTCTTTCTAATTCTTCTTTTATGAACCTGCACATTTACCATGCTAACTGAAGTAGAGATGCAGTTCTTGGGTTTTTTGCTATTTCTCTGAGCATTGCACGGTTTGACCTTGGGGTGATCTGGCTGTGATGTTCACACATTGAATATTCCATTATATTAACATACACGTAAATGCGCCAGACAAGAAAACTGCCAATATTTTTCCTTTTGTAGAGGTATTCACAGTTGCTGATGATCGTTAATTAGGTGCATTTCATTAGCTGTTCCTAGCTACCACGAAGCTCTTAATTTCAATAGTAAGGGTGAACTTCATGCAACTGAAAAAATTCCTTCAGACACTTTTTTGACATAAATATTTAAACTTATTAGTTGTGTGAAACAGTCAGGCCTTCAACATTTGTACTTTTTGTATTTTTTTCTAATTACTCTTCTGTGAAAAATGAGTAGAACTCATTGAACTGACTGACCACAGAACTGTGAGATTTTATAAAAACTTGCTGAAAAATTTTTTTCCTACTGGTCAGCATGTCTTTCAAACTACAAAATAACTACATAAAAAACTAGAATAACTACATAAAACTACAATATAAAATTGCCTTGCAGGCGAACTATAATGAGAGGAATTTTCTGGGATTTGGTTTTAGCGTTTGGACAGACTATTCATTTACAGTTTCTTTTCCTTTTCTTAACAACCCTGCGCTAAACCCTGTGAAGTAGAAGTGTCTTCATTACAAACAGGAAACTTGGCAACCACAGAGATGTTAGCGTCTGTTGACACATTGTTATGCATCTTCTTTTACTTTAGCCAAAGGCTCAAAAGCATGCATTCCAGCCTGCAAATGTCACACAGTGGAAATTTGTGTTTTTATGTTTTATCAATCTGTGTATTGGTACATAGTGTTGATTTTATTTGCATGATTTAATTGTGATATTTATATTGCATGGTTTTATCCTCATATTTATATTATGTATTTTAGTGTTGTTGCACAATATTCTTCTAATCCACTGTGGACTAAACAGACAATTGTAGGCCCCTGTGAGGTGGGGGCGTTCCCTGAGGTGGCCTATCAGCCGCGTGGCTGACCTGTTAAAGGGGATAGTGAGCGCAGAGACAAGGGGAGCGACGCACGAAAGGTGAGGAGGAGAAAAAAAAACGCGTGTAAGCCCGCACATGTGTTGGAGGACCTGCTGCCTGACTGTGGGGGGCCAGGAGTCGTTCGGCGATCCAGTGCCAACGGCAGGAACAGGAACAGTGGGTGGCGATGGCCGCAATTCACAGCAGGGCAGGGGTGTCCCTCTGCCTGCATGTGGCGGTGCTACGAGGGAGGCCGTGTTCATGTGTGAAGTAGGGTCGGACTGTGCGGTGACGCGCTGTCAGGAGGAGACAAGTCTGCGACAGGAGCCCCCTCGAGGGCGTTCCAAGATGGCCGAGTAAGTACACGCTTACTGCCGAGCTTAGCAAATGTAACCTTATAATACGGTAGCAACACTGTGTCAACTCAGACCTTAGAAGCTTTTACGGTATTTAAGCCAGAAAAGGACTGATTTTGATCAATTAAGAGATAAAATGTCACAGCGTGACAATAAAAGACCCTCGTCTAGCTCCAAGACGAAGCTACTGCTAAAGGCTAATGCTAGCCAAACAACCGGGTCGGTGAACCCACTGCTTGACAACTGCCATGACTATACGGCTCTTTCACTACCTCTCCCAATAACTGAGGACGTAATGGACGAGTTTCCACCTCTACCCGTCTCACCCAGCCAGTCTCTGGCGCCAAAGAAAGCGATGCATTCAAAGGGAGATAGCGTGGATGTTGTTGAAACTCTATCAAAACTAATAAACGAAAGAATGGATAACCTTGCACTACAGATTGACGGGATCAGAAAAACTGTGGACTTTGCATGCGAAGAGATAAAAGATGTCAAATGCAGAGTGGGCACATTGGAGCAGAAAATCTCCAAAGAGGAAGAGCGTATGGATAAAAACCAGCAAAGAATCACAGATCTCGAGCGATATTCCAGACGGTGGAACCTCAGGCTGTTTGGTGTCAAAGAAGAACAACAGGAGGATACATGGAAGGTTGTTGTTGAGATTTGTCAGGCTACGTTGCCTGAATGTAAAAACCAACTTTATGACACCATTGACACCGTACATCGGGTCGGCTCCAAACGCCCAAACAACACCAGTCCCAGACCTATTATCATCCAGTTCATCTCCCGCAGAACCAGAGATAGCCTGTGGAAAGCAGCTAAGACATCTCCATTCTTAAAGGAAAACCGGGACTTGAAGTTTGCTGAGGACCTTTCCAGAGAAGAGAGGGAGTGCCGGAGCAAGTTGTGGCCCATTATCGAGAAGGCTCGCAGAGAAAATAAAAAGGCCTATTACGTCGGATGCCGGGGTTTTGTTAATGGGACAGAAGTTTTCCCGTCTTCAGAATGAGAGGTGAATATGGGGGAAGCTAAGGAATGGAAAAGACCCTACAATGTTGCACAGTTGCTTGGACTTGGTTGGCTGTTTTTCATTGATCCTTCTGGCGTTTTGGATCATTAAGTCTATGCCTCAGTTATAGTGTGAGGACACTTTAAGTTTCAGCACCTGAGTTGTATCCTAAAAAATATTTCGTGTATTTCTGCCGAGTTATTTTCATCCTTGCAATGCTCGGTCCCTTAGTGAGGTTTATTTTTTGTTAAGCACACAATATTGGTTCTTTAAATTTCTAGCTGTTAATTTTTTGTTTTCTTAATTGTCATTTTCTATTGTTTCCCTAAATGCCAGGGGGTTGAGACAGATCTGTAAACGTAAAGCCTTATTTTTGTTTGCTAAGAAATATAAAAGTCATTTTTGTTTTTTCCAAGAAAGCCATTCTGTATCTGCTAATGTGAACTTCTGGAAGTCTCAGTGGGGTAACGATGTTTGGTATTCGCATGGCACAGAGAGGTCAGCTGGGGTCACAACTCTCAAAGGTAGCTTCGAAGGTATTGTTCTACATTCAGATTGTGACTCTTTGGGTCATTATATTTGTCTGATAGTAGAATACAATCACTCCATTTTCATAATTGTCAATTTATATGGCTATAATACCAAACCTGAAAATGATAATTTAATTGACTCTTTAGATACAAGGATTAGTTTTTGGCTCTCTAAATATCCCAGTTCAAACTTAATAATTGGAGGAGATTTTAATGTTTCACTAAATGACACTATAGACAGATGGCCACCAGCACAACATTTTAGGAATAATTTGAGATTGGAAACATTTATGGATAAATTTAATGTAACTGATATTTGGAGAGACAAATTTCCTGATGATATATCTTTTACCTGGAGTAACCGTTCTGGTTCAAGGAAATCACGTATTGATTTCTGGTTAATATCAAGTAGTCTATCAAAGGACAGTGTTACGGTCAATATCCTTACAACTCCACTTACGGATCATAGAGCAATATATATTAATCTGCAACTCTTTCCTACTATTGCAATTAATAGATCCTCCTATTGGAAATTAAATAGCTCGCTTCTGAGCCATACAATTGTAAAATCTGAAATTACACGACTGTTAAAACACTTTATACACAAGGCTAATATTGAGAATTCCTATAGCACAAACTGGGAAATTTTTAAATTTGAGACGAGTAAAATGTTGAGACAGTATGGGGCAAAAATAGCTAAGTCAAGGGCAGCAGAAGAAGAAAATCTAATTGTTCAAATTTACCGCCAGAAAGCTGAAGGAGCTTTCGTTCGTTCAAGAAAAAGGTGGATAGAGGAGGGAGAGCAGAATTCTGCTTATTTTTTCCGCTTAGAAAAACATAGATCTAAAACCAATACTATTCATAAATTGAATATAAATGGTACGGTCAGTGATGATGCAAAAAT
>NW_005187903.1:203693-204961 GCF_000239375.1 Pundamilia nyererei
GGAGTTTTTCCTTCCCACTGTTGCCAAAGTGCTTGCTCATAGGGGGTCATATGATTGTTGGGTTTTTTCCTCTGTATCTATGAAGCGCCTTGAGGCGACTTATGTTGTGATTTGGCGCTATATAAATAAAATTGAATTGAATTGAATTGAATTGAATTGAATTGAATTGAATATTGCCAATAATACCCTTAATAACAACTGTACTGAGAGTAATTAATATTTATTTATATATATATAATCTTTTGTTTCAATCAAGTTGAGACAACACAGGTGGCCGTCTTCTGGGCTTCACCTCAGTGTAATTGGAGTCCCTGAAATTGACCTCTGGACAATTTATGTACTGCTGGGGCTTTTTTATCATTATTATTTGGCCTTTATCCGGCTTTATTAGATAGGTGCAGTTAAGAAAGACAGGAAAGCAGAGGGAGAGAGAGGAAAAGGAAGACAACCAACTGCAGGTCAGGCTTGAACCCAGGCTGGCACATGGTCTCTTGCTCATCCAAGTGAGCTAAACCTGCGCCTCTGTTGGTGCTTTTTTTGGGACAAATTATTAAATGGAATTATCTAACAAAAAATACGGCAGAACTCTGGACTCTAGTTTTGGTCAGTGAAATTGCAGAAATTTGTGTACTTAATTAGGAGGTGACTGTGTATGCTCGTGTACACAGTGCATAAATATTTTTAAAAGCACTTAATCAGGTAATTTAAAATTGTTTGTTTGTATGAAAACCTTCTTAAACCAAGTCTTAGCGTTACAGTCATTTTAATGTTTTAAACTCACATACTGTAAAATTCTATGACTCTCTGTGATTGGCGATGTGATATTTAGAGGTGAAGACTTAATTCAAGAAAACAGTTAAACATGTTTGCAAAAAAAAAACATGATACGGAAATTTACATAAGTTTCCAAAGTAATAATTCTGAGTGTCACCTTCACGTTTCCTCCAAAAATGTTGTCTCACCAACAGAGACAGTAACACCAGCAGAACCACAACACAGAGTGCTCCAACAGGATATAACACACGGAGAAGGAACGAGGAATCAGCAGGAGTGGTTGTAGTAATGGAGGCTGATGTAGGTGGAGGTGTGGTGGTGGGTTTATGTAAAATAAAGCAAACACAGTCATTAAGTTGTCGTCACATTGTGAATGTTGAAAGCTGCAGAAACACAGACAGGTGAGTGTGTCACCTGTGACAGTGATCCAGCTGGATGGAGACTCTCCATGACCGCTGATGTCACACTTGTAGAGGCCTTCATCAGACCTGGAA
>NW_005187903.1:205196-211008 GCF_000239375.1 Pundamilia nyererei
TGTTACTGATGGGACCCTCTCTGGACTCACACCAGTAAACTCCACTGTCCCATTCAAGAACCCTGGTGATATTACAGGAAGAACTATAATTTTTTCCCCACCCATCTCCACACTGAGTCCTCTGTTGTTCACTTGTGTTTCTCCTCAGAGTCCATCCAGCAGAGCTGTCGTCCTCCTCACAGCTCAGAGACACAAAGTCACCTTTGAAGAATTGGGTGCTGCTGGGACTCACAGTCAGTCGAGCTTGGTTTGCTGTGCAGCACAGCAGTGACATTAGAACTACAAAAAATTACACTCAGTCAGTTTTTTTACATTCAGAAAAAGGTTTGCCGTTTTTCACTTTGAAAGAGATTGAATCTCGTTGAGATTTGGTGCAATATGAATAAAACTGAATTGAACTGAATTTCAATTCTAAGCTTTTACATTTCATGAAATAATCATAATAAAAAATCTTCCTCCAATCAGGTCTGAACCTTTATATACATTTCCATATACAGTGGCTTGCAAAAGTATTCGGCTCCTTGAACTTTACCACATTTTGTCACATTACAGCCACAAAAATGAATCAATTTTATTGGAATTCCACGTGAAAGAGCAACACAAAGTGGGAATATGAGAGAAGTGGAACGAAAATCATACATGATTCCAAACATTTCTCACAAATAATATATATATATTCCTCCTCTTTCTTGGGTTTCTGCTGCCTAAGGTATTCACTGTGCACTTGGTCGGTTGGGATCATCTTCCTGATGGACTTGAGAATGTTTGTCGTCTCATCCTAGGTTTGTCTGACTGCTTGAAAGAGGTTACTGAGTGGCTGCCAGGCAATTCTCTCATTTTTAATGAGAAGAAAACTGGGATTATGGTGTTTGATAGTCACACTCCACGAGACCAGCTAGCTGCCCAATTTGGTCCCTTTGATTGCTTTCGTACAGATAGTGTAAGTAATTTAGGTGTTTGCCTGGATAGTTCATTTCAGCTGGATAAATAGGTTACCTCAGTGGTTAAATCTGGCTTCTTCCAATTGCGGCAAATTTTCAAGGTCAAACGCTAAAGACCTTGGAAAGAGATCTTGAAAAACTGATATATATGCCTTTGTGACCTCCAGATTAGATTATTGTAACTCTCTCTTCTCAGGACTTCAACTCGCTCACCTCCAACAATTACAGCTCGTTCAGAATACTGCGGCTCGTCTCCTAACTAGAAAGTTTGCCTCTATTACTCCAGTGCTCTCTGACGTACATTGGCTGCCTATTAAATTTGTATTGATTTTAAAGTTCTGCTGCTTACTTTCAAATGCCTAAACAACCAGCCATTCTTTACGATCATGTGGTTAGTACTTCTGGCCCAGCCTAGAGTTCTGAAGACTAGGGTTGATCGTGCCTTTGCCTCTGTAGCACCAAACCTCTGGAATAGTCTTCCTGCTACCATTTGTGCCTCTGACTCCATTCAATCCTTTAAACCATGCTTAAAAACGTACCTACTAAACCTGGATTTTCCGACTCACTAATTCTCACTGCTCATTAATTGCTGTATCGCTACTCATTTCTCTGGATAATCATGATTTCTCCCTATCTCTACTTACTAATGCTTTTGTTTGTTTCTCTAATTTCTCTTGTTTTAATGACTTACTGTTTAGTGTAATCATTTATCGTTATTCCTTAGTATGAATCACTTTGGTGTACCCCCTGGTTTTAAACGTACTGTATTGTATTGTATTATAGATTGTGGTACTGACACTCACTAGTCCTCGCCCTCTTTCCTTCCATATAATGATAGATATATTTATGTTCTAACAGTATACTGTACTGTCTTTGTAGTGGACAGTATCAACTTGATGTGAAGGTTGAATTCAGAGAATCTAAGCATCACCTAAAATTCATATTCATCTCTGCCAGTGTTGATGTTAGCTAATGCTGACCATGAAGACCACAGCACCGGTGCATTAGTGGAAGTGTGCTTTACTGTGAATTCATCACAGTAAAGCACCATCTATTTTCACATTCCACAATTGTGTAGCATCCCAGTATTGTTTTATTTTTTTATTATTATTATTTTTTTGCCCGTCCCATTTGGTTATTTAGCCGTCAGAATTGTTGTCTGAAGACCAACAAGGATACCCAATGGATTTACTTTGCCAAATGGATCATCACGGCCTTGCCGTATTGGTCCATTTGATCGACCTTTGTTGTTATTATTTATTTTATTTTATTTTCAGTTGTTACAGATGGGACAGACATGACCGAGGGATAGCATCCCACTATTGCAGTCGTCCACAATGATTGAGCCAAAACAGAGAAGAGAAGACAACTGCAGTCTGCTACCTCCATGGTCAAACCCTTCCTTCAATCCCCCAGGTCCTAAAGTCTTCCGAATTACACAGATACCTGTAAATTCTGCTGAAGTAGCCTACAGTATAGTACGGTACTTGCACTTCATTAATTACCAACTGTGTGATGGAGTGCATGAGAAACCGTGAATACTGCCTGTGCAGAGCATTCGGGGAACAATAGCTGAACTACGCTGAGAGTCCTGAGGTGGAGAGCTAATTTGAGCAAATGAAAATGAAATCCAGCTTAATCAAATGGGATATAGGCCTGGGCAAGAGTGCTGAAGACTTGAAGGACTTCAGACTAAGGCAGAGCCCTGTGGAGGCTGTATGAGAGGATGCAGGTCTGATGAGTGGATGCAGATTTGGATGGCATGATGAAGTATGACTGTTCTACTTGGACCATAATTAATATAATTTGTGTTTTTATGTTTTTACGTTTTTACGTTTTTGTGGCCACCTGTCATGCCAATTGCTGAGCTCAATTCCCCAACACCCAGAGACAAACATACAAACACAATAATGTTTGTGTTAAATGAGTATGCAAATGTGTATTTACAATTTCACAACTGAACTGAAGTTTCCTGGTTAAGAAAATAAAATATGTCATGTCTTCTTTGCCATCATCAATTATCAAAACAACACATAGTAAAAATATAGTATTTAAAGAGAAAATGTTTACTTACGGCGCCAAATTTGCAGAGACGATTCCTTCATTGTGCTCAATCACTCAGTGCTGTGACTTTGTCATCATTTCCTAGGGACATGAAAGAATGCCCGCCTTCTTCCTCTGTCTGTGTGCGTGGGTGGGTGGTCCACCCGCAAGCCCTCTCTTCTTTTTCTAAAACAAACTTTTATACCATATAAAAAAATACAGTGCAGCACTGTGAGTCTCAGTACCTCCTCTTAGTCATATAATCTACAAATTTAACTATGATGTGGATATTGCAGGTTGGTTGACACCAACCTGCAATATCAGTCATGACTATACAAAGAGAAAGGGCTCAAAAAACAACCCAGAGGCACTCCTTTACTGAGTGTTAGAGTAGATGAGTGGTGTGGACTCAATTTTAATGCAGTTTCACGAGCCCTATGCCCCTGGATGGTGGAACAACTTCTTGTCATACTTAACAGTGATAGTATTCCAGTTAATTTTATCCCAATTCCTTTGCTGACTTGAGTTGTCCAAAATTATACAAACAGAAGGCATTGCAGTGCAACAAAACATGCGGCTGCCACTGTGTCCGCATCCATTTAGGTGTAAAGAAAGCAAAGTGAGAGGTGAGACCTTAGTCTGGAAACCACTGGTTGGCGGGGCTGGGATTCTTTCTTTATAAGCACAGGTGCAAGTAATTAGCCTCACTCCCCATCAGCAGATTTTGTATGATGTTCTTTTTGCTCATCATAGACTGTCTGACCAAAATAAACGTAGTAATAATGTGGATTCCGGCTCATGTAGGTATTTTGGGTAATGACAGAGCAGATAGGTTGGCCAAAGCAGCTGTTAAAAAAGTCGATATAGATGTACAGATACCACTGTCAAAATCTGAAGGGCAAAGTATAGTTTGGGCAGGAAGTAAGAACTACTGCCAAATGGCATGGGATAATGAAACAAAAGGGAAACATTTAGGGTACAAAACACAATAGAAGTTATGAGGAGTAGTGGGTTAAAGAGACAGGAGGAGGTTATTATCAGTAGAATACGAACAGGTCATTGTTCTCTAAGAGGTACTCTTTTTAGGATAGGAAAACATCCGACTGGGTTGTGTGATGGGTGCAATGCTATGGAGACGGTTGAACATGCGCTTCTTAGTTGTAGGAAGTATGCAAGTCACAGGAGGGTGATGAGGATTGAAATCAGTGGTGGAAGCGAACTTACGTTTGAACAAATGGTTAATAAGTTAAATCATGGTGAAGGGAAAGTGGTGGTTTTTTGTTTTTTGAGAAATACTGGTCTCATCAAGAGGATCTGAGGATTCAGGAGTGAAGTAAGATTAAAAGCCAGGAGATGGCAGTAATGCAACATCTTTGGATGCAAGCTGCCGTTAAACATGAAGGAAGAAGAAGAAGATTAGCCTCTGTGAATTTGAAGCTGCATGAATGACTGGTGTAAGCAGTGCTATTTGGCCGTTTAATCTTTCTAAGACAGCTTGATATGGGCTGCGTAGTCTTCTGTTGGAGAGGTATGTAGTGATGGGGGTGCTTTGCCAAAAAACTGAATTCTAGTGTTTGCACAAAAACTGATTGTTCAAATTTAAACTGCTATAAATAACTTGTTGGCCCATAATATGTGAAACATATGTCAAGTGTATCCCTCATGAATCATATCAAGTCACTTCAACCACAAACAACATTCTTGTTACAAGATATGAGCTGATGTCATAATTCACTGGACTTTGTGGACATCCATGGTTACCATTCATGCACAATGCACCTTCTATGTTTATGGAAGTGCAGGTATACAGTATATGTATGTATATTTAGTGTGTACATACATATGTGTGTTCATGTACATATCTATACATATAGATATCTAATACTTCATAAGAACAGTAGTGGTAGAATGGTTATGTTAAGTTATGTTTTTGAAATGTTTCTTGTTTTGTATCATTGTCTCCTATAATATTTATTGGTTGTTTATTTGTTTATTAATTCATTAATTTATGTTCGTGTTGCTGTGTGGGTTTCTGTGTTGTTCACAACATTAGAGTTCAGCTCTGATTGCAAGTTGTTTGTAGGATTATTCAATTATTTTGTGTTTCCTAACATGTTAGCATAGTTACTGTATGCAAAGAATTAATATATATGTTGTTCCATGGCTAACTGGTGTTGAGCTTTCGCTATACCCCCTGTTTCTGGTCTATTTGTTAGTTTATTTTAACTGGTGGTTTCTTCTTTAATTGGATGTAATTGTTATTTGTTTTTGGTTTTCGTTTCAATTAATAAGTGCTGTATTGGAATGATATTTTTATTACCGTTTATTTTCTCTTTCCTATTACTTGGTGTTCCTAATGTGTTTAAGCAGATCTCCTCCCACCTGTTTCCATTTGGCCATTATCCTTTTTTTGTGTTATTTTTGAATTACAACATTTTTGAAATTTGACATTTTATGCACAGGTTGAAAATGACATATTATCGGTGTTAATGTTCTTTTAAAAGTTATTCAGCAGCTCTTGGAGAGTGTTTGGGCTCCTGTGTGTCACATTTAACCCTTCTTGATTATACCCAACAAGTTTGAAGCAGAAATATTGTTTCAGTGTCAAGTTATAGGCCACAATCACTTTTTGGCAGCTTGAAAATGGCATATTATCAGTATTATTGTTCTTGTACAAGTTATTCAGCAGTTCTTGGAGACGGTTTGGGATATAATGTGTCACATTTAACCCTTCTGGATGATATCCAACAAGTTTGAAGCAGAAATAAAGACTTCGCTTGCAGAATTTTGAACACAGTAACAAATCAGGTCGATTTCTAGCTAACCAG
>NW_005187904.1:0-1480 GCF_000239375.1 Pundamilia nyererei
ACACACACACACACACACACACACACACACACATACGTATATGTAGTGCCGACGTAGAACAGTTTTTCCAATTTCATTGTACTACTGTACTATGTATGACTGTGCAATGACAATAAAGAGTTATCTATCTTATCTTATCTTAGATGTAGTTGTTGGTCCTGAAAGGCTGATATTGCTGTCAGCGAGACCTAAAGGTTTCTATGGAAATGAGTGGACGACTGCAGACCTAATGGGATATTAAACTACCACAAAGGCAAATGAACAAAACCAGACAGGGATTCCATTTCCATATAAAACCAATCTACCCTTATTGATCAGGATGACTCGGAGGCTTGCAGGAGACTAAGTGTCATATATCAGCTGATACTTTGTGCTCTTGGCTATTAAAATGACTGCTCTAGTAAAGATCACGCACTGAATAATGCAGAACAAATTATTTGCAGACGAGGAATTTGTCAGGAACGAAGACAATTATGTGGCCGAAGTCGGCGTTCATTCCCCTCCATTTAGTGCAAATGTGAAAAATATGTTTCATTGAAATTCATAATTGAATGAAAGCTGAATATGTGCAAAATGATGCTTGTTATGTGGTCCAGGACAGCAGATGCTGATTATCAAACAATGTGTGTTTAACCCAATGATTCATCAGTACTTTCATTAAATATTTTAAGAATGTTAAAGCATAAGATTCAACATTCTTAACACTACAGCTGTCAGTCACTTTACACACCATCATCATCATCATCATCAGCTGTCCATGTTCACTCTGCTCAATCCAAAATCAGTAGCTGTTCCTTTCTGCTCTGGCCTCTGTTGTGCTTCAGAGTTTTTTTTTCTTTTTCTTTTTTAAATCTGCTGAATCTTGTTTTGCTTTTACTCCAACCCCCGGTTGAAACAAGAATCAACCTTTGGAGATTTACTTACCTGGATGACTGAGCATGCATCAAGAAATAGCAACCTGTTCATCTGGACGCAACATTTTGTGGGAGAAACGTTTCATCCCTCATCCAAGTGACGTCTTCAGTCTCAGCTGACTGCAGGTTTCAATCTTATAAACAGGACATTTGCATAATGACTGAAACAGCCCACTGAAGGGACAATAGGCTGGGAGGTCAGTTCCTTAATCTTAATTATGCAAATTCTCATGACCATTGACCAAAACCCACTGATCAAAGGCCACTGATCAAAGGCCATGAGTACCTACCCTGGAACACCACCAAGTCATTGGTTCAGATATGTGGATGACACCTGGGTGAAAATCAAATCTCAGGACGTTCCACATTTCACGGATCACATTAACTCATCAAATTCACCAGGAAGGATATGAACAGTGGCAGGTTAGCCTTCTTAGACTGTGAGATTTCCATCAGTAATGGGGGACATCTAAAAGCTGACGTGTACCGTAAACCTGCACATACGGATCAGTATTTAAGGTTTGACTCTCATCATCCACTGGAGCACAAACTGGGCGTCATCAGGA